>NC_043703.1:51041008-51090299 GCF_006229205.1 Suricata suricatta | reverse complement strand
GGAGATCACACAGCTAGTGACTGCTTTAGAATCACGTGTCTGATTTCCCAACTCAGGTTTTTTTGTTTGTTTGTTTTTTGGCGATACCAGAACAGGTTTTCAAAATCTTTTTTTGTTACATGTTGGAGTTAGGGCATTTGTGCTGCTTAAGGGGAAGGATCTATGTTGTTGGCGGCTCTTGAATGGCAAAGTGATTCTAAGGCAAGATTGTCAGTGTCATCGCTGCTTAGAATAGCAGAGCTTTTTACTAGGAATTTGCAGGTTTCATTGTTCTTGCAGCAACTGGCCCCAATAATTTTCCTTGCCAGGCAGTTTAGGTCCCGTATATTTCATTCATTCATTCACTGAACAATTTTTTGTTTGTTTTGTGTAGAGTTGTTATTTCAAATTTTCTCCTTTATCAGTTTTTGACGTTAGAGATTTTTGTTTGTTTGTTGCTTCTTTGTCCTAGAAAGCAGGGAGGACAAGGGTAGAAGTGCAGCATAATCTGTAACTTGGGCTTTGGAGTTAAACAGTAGGGGTTCGTGTCCATTTCTGCACCATCTGGATATGGAGATTTGAGGGTGGGTTGCCTAATTTTGTGTCCCAGTTTTCTTAACTGTAAAATGAGGATAAAGAGAGTATATTTGATAGGATTATTGTGAGGATTTAATTAGGTCATATAATTCCTGGCCCATATTAGTATTCAATAAAAGCCAGCTTATTATCCATAGTATATATATTTCTAGTTATGTGAGAGTTGTTCTGTTTCCTTGGCTTTAGATGAAATGAAACTTTAGGTTAAAAACTATCAGAGCTAGCTGGCTAGACATGTGAAAAAAGTTAATTCATATGACCTTTAAAAAAATTGGTCTTTGTACATGAATAATACATGTTGATTATAAAAACATTAAAAATGTCCTCAAAATTATGTCTAGCAAATCAAAGTATAAGCTTTGCTTAAAATGTGAGATTCATGAACACATTATAGACAACGTATTAACTTCTTAGACTCAGTCCTTGATTCTGGCAGAATCAGACCACAAGGAGTAAATTGTACTAAACCTACGTGCCTTACTGTTGCAAAGGTTCACAAGATTGAAGGTGTGAGGAGTGTGGATAAATTCATTTGGAACCTTATGAGAGATCTGGACTCTATTAAGAACAGCTGAGAGCCAGGTAAATAGGAGGCAAGCTCTTGGCCACCCTGGGACATAATGTTGGCCATAAAGGTTGGAGCGTCTCATTTTGAACCAGAGGTCATACACAGACAAAATAAAACCACAAATAGCACAATGCTGTAATGAATTACAGTTTAGATTGGAAAGATGCTCCCAGCTGCATGTACACATGTGACCAGTAACTAATCTCTGTGTGTAATTGACCTTGCTTCCTTGTAGATTGGAAAAAGAGCAACGAGGTACATAAACAGTAGATTCATGTTATATACTGTTTTTATCTCTCCTGGACTATCTGTATGTCTTACTTCTCTTTATATTCCTTTGGTGCCTGTCAACACTTTGTACCTAATAAGCACTCAGGGACTTATAATGTTAAAATTCATACAGAGAAGAGAACCAGTTACTTTAGGTTTAAAACTATCAGAGTTTTAACTGTCTCCCTCCAGGAGAGGCTGAAATTGCCTTGTTGGTTTTCAAGGTAGGAACTTTATAAAGCCTTGTAAAGAAGGGAGGGTCTTTTATGTTAAAAAGCAATTCCCGAAACCCACTGCTTTTGTCCTTTGCTATTGGGTAATTTTGAATATCGATAATTTGTAAATTCTATCTCTTGGTGCTTCAATTGGTAGTATTGTCTCTTAGGAACAAAGAGGCTAACAAGGAGGTTAGCTACGCAAAGGATTTTCAATAAAGATTATTGTAGTGTTTTCACAGGTGGAGGCAAGTGAGTTGGTTCAGTAGGCCTCTGGCAGTAAACGATTTAAATATACCACAGTAAACAGTTTAGATTACCATGGAGCAGGATCAAATGATAAACCCGGAAGCATAACTCTGTGTAATCCACCAGGACATGTTTACTGCTGTCATTTAACACCACTGTTATTAAAGGGAGTCCATGTTTTATTTGTATAACTTTTGTGTATGAAATAAATTTGTTAAAGGAATATTTAAAAATACTTTTTATACAAGAAATTGTGTTTGTTGTTGAAAAGTAAAATACAGACAAATCCCCTAAAATATAATCTCCCATGCAAAGTCATCATTGTCAACTTTTTGGGGTTAAGATGATCAGATTTTATAAAAAAAAATATTTATTTGTACTACTACACATTTCTTTTTTAATAATGGGATCATGTATTTTTTATAATTTATTCTCACTTAACGATTATTGTAACATATTAACAAAGTGATAAATATTGCTACACGTGTTCATTTTAAGTAGCTACTAAGGTCATATTTATTTATTTGATTTGTTTTACCAATTTTCATTGTTGGACATTCAGGTTGCCTGCTTTTATTTTTATTTTTTTTAAAGTAATCTCTTCACCCACTGTGAGACTCAAACTCATGACCCCAAGGTTAAGAGATGCTCTACTGACTTGAGCCAGCTGGGTGCTGCATGTTGTCTACCTTTAAATGTATAAAAAATGCAATAGACATCTATCCGTAATACATTATTTTGTGATTTTAAGATTTTATTCCAAGGCTATGATAGAATTAATGACTTTGGGGAGGGGAAATAGAGAACTTCTGCTTCATGAAGAATACAGTGTAAAGGGAAAAACTACACTATGGTTGAGGTCTTAGCTCTGTATTTACTAGGTATTGAACTTTGGGGAAATTATTAACTACTTTGGACCTGCAGTAGACTATTGTGACCCTTGTATATTAAAGCATTTAGCAGTAAAATCCCCAAACAGTTGTAACTTAATAAATCATTGGGAAGACCTATGTTAGGAACATGCAGACTAACTTGGAAATTTGTGATATATTTGGTTTTCTCTTGGGTGTAAGTTTTGTATTACGAAAAAAAAAATGGTGACACTAAACCAGTGGTTCTTAACCAAGAATGATTCCCTTCCCCCAGGGGAAATTGTGCATAGAAACACATGGTGATTGGTTCACGTAGGTGGGAGATCCATTGGCAGGCTAGATGCAGGATGTTCAGACATCTTTAGGGCTTGGGCCCTCTCTGTCTTTCTCCAGTCCTCATGCCCCTCACCCCCCAGTTTCTACTCTCCATTTGTTGGATTTGCTTTTTGCTGTATTGGCTTCCACATCTGTTGGGATTTCTTCAAGTGGTAGCAATGATGGCCTTACTGACAGCCCTAGATTGTGATTGTCCTTATAATTCATACTGTTAGAAAAAGGGAGAACATCTTTTCCTTTTTTTTTATAAATTTTTTTAATGTTTTATTTATTTTTGATACAGAGACAGAGCATGAGAGGGGAGGGGCAGAGAGAGAAGGAGGCACGGAATACGAAGCAGGCTCCAGGCTCTGAGCTAGCTGTCAGCATAGAGCCTGATGCGGGGCTGGAACCCACGAACGTGAGATCTGACCTGAGCTGAAGTCGGAGGCTTAACCGACTGAGCCACCCAGGCGCCCCAGAACATCTCTTCCTTGAGCTCTGACAAAAATTTTTATGAGAACTCTTACTGGCCAAGCCTGGATGATGTGCCCACCTTTAAAACTGTTATGACTAGAGAGTGGAATTTTCTGGCAAGGGTTGTGCAGCATATTCACTTCTGGGGGTTTCAGTGTAGCGATAAAGGTTGGAATGAATGGTATCAACTGTACCCAAACCAAATGGGATGGGTTCTCCACTTGACAGAAGGATTCTGTTGTCAGAAGAGAAAGAATATTGAGCAGGTAAACCAAAACAGCTGTCTACTAAAACTCAAGTGCATAATATCCGAAGGGGTTTGTACAAGAATAAGTGTTACTTGAAATACAGTATTGAGGTGCCTGGGTGGCTCAGTCATTTTTAGCGTTGACTTTAGCTCAGGTCATGATCTCGCAGTTCATGGGTTTGGATCCCACATCAGGCTCTGTGCTGACAGCTTGGAGACTGGAGTCTGCTTGGATTCTGTGTTTCTCTTTCTGTCCCTCCTCTGCTCATGCTCTCTGTCTCTCTCTCAACATAAATAAACATTAAAAAAATAAAATACACAATCATTATTTGAATATAGAAATTATTTTCCTATAAACCTTTGGGAAATTCCTTTAAATTTGGATCATTGCAAGTGATAAAATCAAGCCTTATTGCTTTTAATGAACCTTAAAGTTAATTTGGAAGGTTCTATCTTCTGGATTCTCTTCAGAGCTTTTAATTTTCAAATCCATAACTTTCCATGCCTAAATAAAACATATATCAGTTTATTGGTGGGAGTATTTGTGTGAGAGTTTGTATACTATATACAGGGATTTAGGTTAATCTGAGTTACATGTGGTTGCTTTTTTGCATTATTTGTAATACTAAATGTAATTAAATGATAAGCAGCATATTTTTTAACTGTCTGTACTTCTTTGTTAACCCATTCTAGTTATTATAGTGATTTCCATTATGAGTATCTTGCATTATTAACTATAGTCTTTAAAAAAAAGTGATTGTATTTAACCAAAATAGTGTATTGGAAGAAAGGTATACCTTAGTTTCTTCTTTTTGTTTAAATTTTTAAAAATGTTTATTTATTTTTATGTTTTTTATTTATTTTTGAGAGACAGAGAGAGACAGCTCGAGCAGGGGACGGTCAGAGAGAGAGGGAGACACAGAATCCAAAGCAGGCTCCAGGCTCTGAGCTGTTAGCACAGAGCCTGACTCAGAGCTCAAACCCACGAACCATGAAATCATGACCTGAGCTGAAGCCGGACGCTTAACTGACTGAGCCACCCAGGTGCCCTAAAATGTTCATTTATTTTTGAAGGAGAGAGAGACAGCATGAGCAGGGGAGGGGCAGAGAGAGAGAGAGACACAGATTCTGAATCCTGTAGGTCCCTACCGGCCTAGTGGTGGCCATTGCTTTCTGTTATTGCTAGTCCCAGGATACTGCACTATCCTTGCCCCATCTTCACAAATGGTTGCTTGGACCCTGATTGCTAAATGGATACCTGTAGGAAAAACATAGGAAAATCCAGTGCAAAAGCCTGAAGTGAGTATGTGTCTGACATGTTGGAGCAATAATGAGTAGACCAGCGTGGTTGGAGTAGAATAGGTCAGGAGGACACTTGTAGGAGATGAGGTAAGAGGAAATAGGGGAGTGAGATCAAAATAGCCTTTTGGACCATTACAAATATGAGGATTGAGCAAGGACTTGCCTTAGTTGACTCCTGTTTTATTATGATCACTGTGGTTGCTCTATTGAGAATAAACGGCAGGGTGCAAGGGTTGAGGCAGATCTGTTAGTAGGTGAGAGTTTATGCTGTTTAAATGATAAAATGAGTTTAAGTAGTGAACCTCTCACCAGCTTGGGCCAACATTGTGGTGGTGGAGGATGTGGTGAGACGTGGACAATCCTAGATGCATTTTAAAGAGAGTCAGTACGATTTTCTGATGAGGTGAGAAAACAGTTAAGAATGTCTGCCAGATTTCTGATCTGAGCCTCTGGAAGGAGTAAGTTGCCATTTGTAGAACTGGGGAATACTGTGCTTAGAATGTGTTTTGGTGAAAAGATCAAAAGCTCAATTTTGAATATATTAGGTTTATCATATGTTAGGCATCTCAATGTCTGTTGGTATCCATGTTTGGAGTTCTGTGATCTGGGTTAGTGATATAAATTTCAGAGTCAGCAATATATTACTTGCACTGAAAGATGTAAGACTGAATGAGCTCGTCAAAGAGAGGTGGTAGGTGGAATAGAAAAGAGGCTAGAACTGGGCCTCTGCACACAGTGTTAGGAAGTTGAGGAGAAGAGGTAGAGTAAGCAAAGAAGACTTGGAGTTATGGGGAGTTAGGAAGGAAATAGAGGAGGTGAGGAGGCTAGGAGATGGGGGGAGAGGGAGAAAGTGGTAGAATCTCCTATGGTATAAGCCTTGAAAGGAGGCAGCGCCTTGATTGTACCCTGGAAATCACAGTGGTCAGCTCTTCCTCCTGCCTGCCCCCTGCAGCCAGGCTTTGGGTAGTAACCTTGGCTCTGCCAGTTGAATGTCCTGCCCAGGACTCTTGAGTCGTGAGGGAATTATGCAGAGGCTGTACGAACAGTTTACTGTGGCAGTGTCCTTATTCTTAGAGGATGTATCTGAAGACTAGAATACAGATGAAGAATCATGATTTCTGTAACTTAAAATAGTGTTTTTCCAACTTTCCTACAGGTTTTAACATTAGCAAAATGAAATGGGGGAAAAAGTTGTCCTCTAGTCATGGTGTCACAGGTGTGGATCTAGTGGTATGAGGGGCAGGGTCTCAGGGGTGTGACTTTGTGACTGTTTCTCCCTTGCCTTCCTTACGATGCTGTGGACTAGTTACTGAGTTGTGGTCCCCTTGGTAACCCATGGCTCCTGTGAGCTATTTCCGGTAACTATCGTGACAAACTCCAATGCCTTTAAAAAAATTATTTATTTTAATTCAAGTTAGTTAACATACAGTGTAGTATTGGTTTCAGGAGTAGAACCCAGTGATTCATTGCCCAGCGCTTATCCCAACAAGTGCCCTCCTTAATGCCTGTCACCCATTTGGCCCACCCCCTCATCCACCTCCTCTCCAGCAACCTTCAGTTTGTTCTCTGTATTTAAGAGTGTTTTATGATTTGCCTCCCTCTGTTTTTATATTATTTTTCCTTCCCTTTCCTCATGTTCATCTGTTTTGTTTCATAAATTCCACATATGATTGAACTCATATGGTATTTGACTTTCTCTGACTTATTTTGCTTAGCATAATACCCTCTAGTTCCACCCAAGTCACTGCAAATGGCAAGATTTCATTCTTTTTGATCGCTGAGTAATATTCCATTGCATATAGATACCACATCTTCTTTATCCATTCACCCATTGATGGACATTTGGGCTCTTTCCATAATTTGCTATTGCTGATAGCACTGCTGTAATCATTGAGGTGCTTGTGCCCCTTCAATAAATAGATAAGTATCTTTGGGTAATTATCTAGAAGTGCAATTGTTGGATCATAGGGTAGTTCTGTTTTTAACTTTTTGTGAAAACTCCATACCATTTTTCCAGAGTGGCTGCACCAGTTTGCATTCCCACCAACAGTGGAGAAGTGTTCCCCTTTCTGCAGACCCTCGTCAACATCTGTTGTTTCCTAAGTTGTTAACTTTAGCCATTCTGACAAGTGTGAGGTGGTTCCTCATTGTGGTTACAGTGCCTTTTTACTGTGCTGGTTTGAGATGGGGTTTCTGTTATAGCAGTTATATGAAATAACTCCAGGAACCATGGGTTACTTATAGTCAAGATTAAATGAAGTAACAAACAATTTGTCTATGACAATATTTGCCAAATAGCAGCAGTATTCAGTATCAGTTGATGTCTAGACTAATTCAGAGGAAAATTCCTTTGATTTACACCCTAAATATATACATATGCTGTATGAGAAGGTACGCCTGAGTTTTACATGATGTTTCTACTTTTCTCTCAACTTTCCACTTAGCTAGAATACATTTATTCATCTACAGAATCATTTTTGGTTTTTTTGTTTTGTTTTGTTTTTACAGAGTTATGGATTTCCTCATTTGTAACGCCTCTGTCTCATGTGGTTATTCTGGGAATTTATAAAGTACTTAGAAGATAGTCATTCAACAAATGTTGGCTGCTTTTGTTATTATGATGATTTAAGGCCTTCATCTCTGGGATACCTAACTAGCTCACAACTGGCAATGTTGAAAGTCGTGTTCTGCACAGCTACTTTTTCTAAGTATCATTGAGCCTTTTACAAATGAAGTACCAGGTGCAGATGGGATCACTATGTCTGTTTTGCTGCTGGAAAGAGCAAAGCAGAGATTGTTTGAATTAGTCCTGCACTTTAGAAGATCAGCCAGAAATTAATGTTGCTTTTTTAAAATTTTTTTTAATTTTTCATTTTTTTAAAATAGTTTATTGTTAATGTTGCTTAAAATTAGAACCATGTAGGGACACATGGGTGGCTCAGTTGGTTGTGTCCAACTCTTGGTTTCGGCCCAGGTCATGATCTCATAATTTGTGAGTTGAGCCCCATGTCAGGCTTTGTGCTGACAGCTCAGAACCTGGAGCCTGCTTCAGATTCTGTCTCTCTCTCTCTCTCTCTCTCTCTCTGTCTGTCTGCCACTCCCCTGCTTGTGTTCTCTCTCTCTCTCAAAAATAAATAAACATTAAAAAATTATAACCATGTAGAATCTGCTGAGAGCTTTTGCCTGTTTTGCTGGTTTCATGTAGAAATTCTTGGCATATAGGCTGGGGCTTTCCTAGCAGTATTGAATTTTTGGATTATGTTGCTGGAGAACTTGAAGTTGTTTATAGAAAAAATCAGAACCATAAAGATGTAAAAAGGTTGTAATTTGTATTAAAGATGCCCTTATGAATGCTTTGGATGATCTTAAAATGCCTTCTTCTGTATTGTTGGCTTTATCAGTATTTCTATTAGTGAGAAAATAAGGCTGGCTGATAAATTCTATTGTGCTTCACCTTTTTTGCTAATATAGCATTTAAAATGTGAATTTCTTCAGTGCTTCACTTCACCATCATATAACTTACACTTTGGATACAGTTTTAGATGAGCATAGTGGTTGACATAGACCGGTGTGTCGATGGGACCTAACCCAGGCAGACGGGTGTGTTTCTATAAAGCCTTTCTCTGTAGGCAAGACAGTCATTGTTGGGGGAGGCGTAGTGTGTTGTTTTATTGTCTCCTGTAATGGTGTGCTTCCGTTTTCTCTTTTTAGGTGATACGGTTAATATTGGAGATGTTTCCTACAAGTTGAAAACTCCTAAGAGTCCGGAACTTGTGCCACAGAACTACAGTAAGAAATACTCATTTATTTATGAATGAATAACTTTTAGATTTTCATTATGGGAATTTTCAAACATGTCCAGACCTAGAGAGAAGAGTATAAACAGGAAGTACTTATCATTCAATTTTAACAATTACCAGTGTATGCCAGTCTTCTCCTACTGGATTCCTCTATTCTTTGTTCGGGCATTTAAAGCTTATCGCAGACAGACATCCTGTTGCTTCACCCCGAATATTTCAGTAAAACATTTATTTTTTCACAAACTTTTCTTTCTTTTTTTAAATTGGGATCAAATTTACATGTAATAAAATGCATAGATCTTAACTATTCATTTTGGCTAGTTTTGACAGTTTTATAAACTTGCATAATCACCAAGATAACTTTCATCACCTCTGAATATTCTTTTGTGCCCCCTCCCCACTGATCTGCTCTGGAAGCCAATGTTCTTTTTTTCTACCCTGATGGATTCGTTTTGCGTGGTCTTTTAGCTTTACATAAATAGAATCATATAGTATATTTTTCCTGTGTGTGTATTTGGCTTCTTTCCATCAAGATAATGATTTTGAAATTCATCCATGGCCCTGTACTTATCAGTTTGTTTTTAATTGCTGAGTAGTGTCCCATTGTATAAATATAGCATAATTTGTTTATCTGTTCTGTTGATAGGCATTTGAGGAGTTTCCATTTTTAGTCTGTTGAGAATAAGGTTCTATGAACATTCCTTACAAGTCTTAGAGACATGACTTTCCACTTCTCTTGAATAAAAATGAGGAGTTGGGTGGATGTGTCATAGGGTGGATGGCTATTTCGCTTTATGAGACACTGCCAAACAGTTCTCCAAGGTAGCTGTGCTGTGACCAACAGCAATGTTCTGAATCCTTGCCAACATTGGTATTTCTAATCTTTTTTATTTTACTCATTCTATTAGGTGGTTTACTCATTCTACTAGTCGTGGTTTTTGTTTTATACCAGCTTTCCTGAGATACAATTAACATCGCATAAAATTTATATTTTTAAAAAAAATTTACCTTCTTAAAGTGTACAACTCAGTGGTTTTTAATATATTCACAGAGCTCTGCAGCCATGCCACTCTCTAACTTTAGAACATTTTCATCACACCGAAAGAAACCTCGTACCCATTAATGGTCACTCCTTGTGTCTTCCTCTAAGAACTGCACATTCCCTCCACTCCCCCAGCCTTCAGGAATCACTACTATATTTTCTGTTTCTATAGATTTGCCTACTCTGAACATTTCATGTAAATGAGATCATATAATATCTGGCCTTTGTGTCTGGCTCTTTTCACTTTTCATAATGTTTTCAAGGTTCATCCACATTGTAGCCTGTATCAACACTTGATTTCTCTTATGGCTAAATAATATTCCATTGTGTGGCTATACCACTTTTTGTTTATCTAGTCATCAAGTTGATAGACATTTGGTTCATCTCTACGTTTGGGTTGTTAATGAGTAATACCATTAAGGACATTCATAGAAGTTTTTTGACAGACCTAGGTTTTCTTGGGTATGTATCTAGGAGTGGAATTGCTAGGTCAGATGGTAGCTCTATTTTTAACATTGTGAGGGACTATCAAATTGCCCTCCTCAAGGCTGCCCCAATTTACATTCACACCTGCGGTGTCTGCGGGATTCCAGTTTCTCCGCATCTTCACCGACATTTCTTATTACCTGTGTTTAGTATGGTCATCTTCATCAGTATGAAGGGGTATCTTGTTATTGTTTTGATGTATGTTTCCCTAATGCCTCACGGGCAAATTTTGCTCAAAATCATGTCACTTCTTTTCTCAAAATTCCTTAAATGACTCCTAATACTGTAGGAACAGAGATCATTCCTTACCTTTCATGATCTAGTCTCAGCCTCATCTCCTATTACTCTCCTCCCTTACTTTATGTTCTAGTCATTGGACACATAATAGTATTTGTTGTTGTTGTTCACTTTCCAGATTCTTCCACTAGACCATGTGCTCCTTGAGGGAAAATATCTCACTCTCATCTGACATAAGTTTCCAATGACTCTACCTTCTGAATGGCTCTGTAGACTGTCCTCCCCTCTTTGCCTCACTTTTCTGTTAGTGTATTTTTTTTTTTAGTTATTTTCTCAGTGGTCATTCTAGGGATCACAATTACAAATTTAGCTTAAAACAAACTTGTTTCTATTAATAATAACTTAATTTCAATTTTGTACAAAAATTTTGTTCTAATGTAGCTCTTTTTCCTTCTACTTCCTTTTTGCTGTTATCATACAAAGTATATCTTAAAATTTTTTTAAATTTTATTTATTTTGAGAGAGAGCGCGTGAGCCAGCAAGAGAGAGAGAGAGGGAGAAAGAGAGAATGGGGAAGGGGCAGAGAGAGAGAGTGAGACACAGAATCTGAAGCAGGCTCCAGGCTCTGAGCTGTCAGCACAGAACCCAACATGGAGCTTGAACTCACAAACTGCGAGATCATGACCTGAGCTCAAGTCGGATGCTTAACCAACTGAGACACCCAGGTGCCCCCAAAATATATCTTTATACATTAAAATCCATCACCACAATTTTATGATTATCATTATATGAGTCAAGAGAAGAAAGGAATTACAAATAAAAATATGTTCAGACTATCTTTATATTTACATATTTTACTAGTATTCTTTGTTTCTTTGAGTGCCTTTGAGTTACCTTCTAGTGTATTTTCATTTCAGCTTGAAGGAGGGATTCCTTAAATATTTCTTGTAGGGCAGATCTGCTAGTGATAAATTTTCTCAGTTTTGGTTATCTGGTAATTTGTTAATTTTACCTTTGTTGTTTAATGAATTCTCGGCTGACAGGTTTTTTTCCCCCAGCAGTTTGAATATGTCATCCTATTGCCTCTGTCCTCCATCAGAAATCAGTTATTGATTTTACCAGAATCTCTTTTAATGATGAGCCTCTTCTCTGTGCTCTCATATAGTCCATTTATCTTTGTCTTTTGATGGTTTGACTGTGATGTGTCTTAAATGTGGTTTCTTTGAGTTTGACCATTTGGAGTTTGTTGAGCTTCTTAGATTTGCATAGTAATGTTTTCTATTAATTTGGTGGAGTTTTCTGTAATTATTCTTCATTATTCCCTCCTCTCCGTCTTTCTGGGACTCTCATAATGTGTGTGTTAATATATTAGGTGGTGTACTATAAGTTTCTGAGGATCTGCAATTTTTCTTCATTTTTCTTTCTGTTTCTTGGGCTGGATAATCTCAATTGACTTATTCAAGTTTGCTGATTATTCTGCTTGCTCACATCTGTTTGTTGAGCCTCTTTGGTGATTCTTTTTCATTTCACTTATAGTTTTCAACTTCAGAATTTGTTTTGGGATTTTTCTTTTTATAGTTTGTATTTCTTTATTGATATTTTCTAGTGAGATATTGTCATACTTTAAGTTTTTAGACATGATTTCTTTTGGTTCTTTGAACGTATTTATCAAAGGTAATTTAAAGTGTTTGTTTACTAAATTCAGTGTCTGGCTTCCTCAAAGAAAGTTTTTTGGTTTTTTTTTTTTTGCTTTTTAACTGCTTTTTTCCTCTGTATATGCTATACTCTCCTGTGTCTTTTTGTTTTTTATAATTTTGTTTTTTTGAAAAGTAGAGCTGTTAACTAATATAATGTGACAACTCTGGAAATCAGATACCCCCTTTCCCTAGGCTTTGGTTTCGCTCCTTTTTGTTTAATGACTTTTGTAGACTATTTTTCTGAAGTCTGTATTCTTTACCATGTGCAGCCACTGAAGTTTTTACTCAGCTTAATGGCCAGCCAGTGATGGGACAGAGATTTCTTAAATGCCTCCAAGAAATCAGTTCTCTTAGGCCCTTCTTAGAACTTTCTCAGACTTGTGCATGGCCTTCTGGATTCCTAGGTGTTCACAGTATGCTTTGGGCATCTTACTTCCAGTTTTTCCTTTTAAGTTTTTTGTTTGTTGGTCATCTTCTTGTTAGCTCCAACTAGTTTTGGTGCCTCAGGCAGCTGTGATGTTAAGCAATTATTGATTTTTGTTGTTGTTGTTTGGCCGCTGGGAGGTCTGAGTACATCACATGAAGTCAAATTCTAAAAAATGGAGCTTTTCAGCAAGCTGTTAGGTAAGTCAAGTAGGGTTAGTTTTCTGGGGTTGGGACTATTAGGAAGCTGCAACCCTTTTCTGTCTCCTTCAGTGGAAAAAACGGCTTGCTGGTTTTTATCAGCATTGTAGGCGGTCAGTTTTCAAGCTTACCACAGAGCTGGGAGAGGTGGGAAAAGAGCAAGTTAAACTACCACAGAACTTACAGTTCATATTAAGGTTCACCTATTTTTCTTGGATAAATGCTTGTCAGACTGTTGAAAGTCTCTTGTTAATTTCTAGAGTTCTGAAAAGATATTGATTTTAACAATTTTTTGCCAATGTTGCCATTGCTCTTATGGAGGAGTGGATTTTCAGAGGTTCTATTTCTATTCCAGTAGTGCATGTCCTCTCACTGTGGCTTTAATTTGCATGTCGCTGATGAATAATGGTGTTCAAGATATTTTCCTATGCTGAATGGTTATTAGCATATCTTTCATGAACTATCTTAAAATATTTTGCCTATTTAAAGAAACTGAGTTTACCTTTTTATTCTTGATTTGTAAAAGTTATCCATATACTCTAGACACAAGTCCTTTGTCATATTTATGTATTATGAATACTTTTTTCAGTGTCTGCCTTGCCTAATCATTTTCCCAGTGGTGTCATTTAGTTGGGAGAAGTTTTGATTACATACAGTTTATTTTTTATAATGGTTAGTGCTTATTATGTCTTAGAAATCTTTGTCTCCTTCAAGGTTGTGAAGATAAGTCTATTTTTTTTTCCTAAGAACTTTATAGTTCTATTTTATTTGGAAGGGATAGGTCCATTTCATCTCAGTTTTAACATTGATTGGCAATTTTTTCATAACATAGCCTTTATTCTTTAAATATTTGTAGAATCTGTGTTGCTGTTCCCTCATTTTTCCTAATATTGGAAATGAGTGTTTTTTTTCTTTCTCTTTTTAATCATGCTTACTAGGAGCTTATCAGTAATATTAACTTTTCAAAAAAAAAAAAGCTTTTTATTGTTGTTTTTTTCTCTTTTGTTTGTCCATTTGTTATTTCACTGATTTCCACTCTTGAATGAATACTTCCTTACTTTTATTTACTTTGTTGGTTCCTATTCTTTAACTATTTAAGATAGAGGTTCAGATTTCTTTTTTCCTTTTTTTCCTAATTTAGATCTCCAAAGCTGTAAATTTGCATCTAAATAGTGTTTTTGCCCTACCTCAAAAAAGTTGATATGTTAAGGTTTCATTATTATTTCAATTGAGGTATTTCTGAAAAATCACAAATTTTTTCTTTGGTCAGGGGTTATTTAGAGCTGTGTTTGCTTCATTTTCAGTATTTGGTTTGTTTTCCTTTACCTTACAGTTATTGATTTCTAATTTAATACTATTATGGTCAGAGAATATTCTCTGTATGGTTTCAGTTCTTTGAAATTGAAATTATTGAGAGTTATGGCCAGCATATGGCCTCTTTTGGTGAGTATTTCATGTAAACTTTGAAAAGAATTAGTATTTTGCTTATATTGGCTGTTGTAGTCTATAAATGTTGATTCAGTCAATGTTGATAATATTGTTCAAGTCCTTTATGTTTTATTGACTTTATCTACCTCTTCAATCAATAAAGTGGTGTTAAACTGTCTGTTATGATTGTAGACTTTATCTGTTTTCCCCTTTATTCTACTAATTTTTATTTTGTGTATTTTGAAACTCTATAATAGGTATGTACACATTTGTAATTGTTATGTCTTCTTTACGAATGGTCCTTTTTATTATTATGCAATGCTATCTTTGGTAACACTGTTTTTCTTAAAGTTTATTTTGTCTGATAGTAATGTAAACCATACATCTTTCTTGTGCTAAGTGTTTGTATGGTATGCTCTTTTTCATTCTTTTACTTTTAGCTAATTGTGCCTTTATATTTCAAGTGTGTCTTTTGAACAGCTTATTTATCCATTCTGACAAGCTCACTCTTTGAATTGGAATATTCAGCCCATTTATACATGATATAATTATTGATGAAGATGTGTTTAGGTCTACCATCTTGATTTATTATTATTTTTTTGCTCTTCATCTGGTTTGTAATACATCTTTTCTTCTTTTCAGAGATAATATATCCATTTTCTTTGTTTCATAGGCTCTCTCGTTATGCCTCTTTTTCTAGAGTAGCTCTGTCTGATAGAATTTTGTGTAGTGACGGATATGCTCTGTATTTGTGTTGTCCAATATACCAGGCACCACCCATTCAGATGTGATTATTAAGCATTCAAAATGTGACCAGTGCAATCAAGGAAAATAATTTTAGATTTTATTTAATTTTAGTTAATTTAAACTCAAATTTAAAAGCAGCATGTGATTAGTAGGTACTCTATTGAACAATGATGCTTTAGAGATTACAATATATATCTTCAACTTATCATAGTCTACTTTCAAATAATAGATCTATTTTAGGAACAGCGTGATAACTTTCAACACTGCGCTTTCATTTACCTCTCATACCTTTGATAGTCTCATTATCATATATTTTAATTCCATATATGCTAAAAGCACCATGATATTATTATTTTTTACTTAGGCAATCAATGGAATTTTAAGGAAATTGAATATAGATGTGTAAAATGAAGATGGTTTTTAAAGTTTTTAAACTTTACTCATATTTTAATGGTTTATGCTCCTTTTCATTTCTTCTTGCAGATTCAGGCATCTATCTGAAAGTACTTCCCTTCAGCCAGAAGAATTTCTTTTACCACTTCTCTTAGTAGGTTTGTGTTATGAATTCTCTCCTCTGGTGTCTATCTTTTTTTTTTTTTTTTTAAGTAAGCTCTATACCCAATATGGGACTCGAACTCATGACCCGAGATCAAGAGTCACATATTTTACTGACTGAGCCAGCCAGGTGCCCTGTATCTATTGTCTATTTTCAAATGTGTTTATTTTGCTTTCATTTTCAAAGGATTTTTTTTTTCTTTCTGAACATGGAATATCAGGTATCCTTTTGTTTTCTGTTTTTTTATCTTTTTGTTTCTATTGTTTCTAACAAAAAGTCAGCTGTCATTTTTGGGGGGCTCCTATTTGTACTTTGTCCTTTTTTTCTATCTGCATTTAAATTTTCTTAAACAAAAGTTTGGCTTTGATGTATCTAGGTGTGGTGTTCTTTGAATTTATCTTCTTTGCATTTCTCTGAGCTCCTTGAGTCTCTGGGTTAATAACTTTAATAAATTTTGGAAAATTGTTTGTATAATTAAGTTAATTGATTTTCTTTTCAGCTTTGTATGATCTTGTGTTAGTCCCTTTTGATGATTCGTTCATTTCTGGTAATACATTTTTCATTTCTACATCCATTTAGTTTTTCTTTATGTTTTCCATCTCTCTTGCTGGAATACATTCATGTTGTCCTCCTTTTCCACTAGATATTTTAACATATTTTTAGAGTCCAATAATTTCAGCACCTAGAACATTTTTGGAACTGCTTTTATTGATTTTTGACCATGGATCACATTTTCTTGCTTCTTTGTCTCATAGTATTTTATTGTATGCCGGACATTGTGTATAAAGGAACAGTAGAGATTGAAGTAAATGATATTTACCCTAGAAAAGGGGATGTCTCTTCATCTGCTAAAGCCCCATGTCAGGTGTTGGGTGTGGGGTGGGGATGGGGGATGGGAGCATTGGAGGAGGGAGTGTGTGTCAGTCTAATATGTGCTTGAGCTGGAACTGGGGTTTGTTTTAGCTTAGTTAGATTCCATCTGGCTCTGCCTTTAAAGGTTTTGAGAAAGACATCAGGACTTTCTTTTTAGCAATGTTCGGGATGTGAATTCTGGTGAGATTACAGAGCTTTCTTTGTGCTTTATAGCTGAATCTCTAGCTCTGCAAGCCATGGCTAATCTCTCTTTGCTTTATAACTGCATCTTTGGATTGGTGGGGAGTTTATCTTTTAGTCCTATATTCTACTGTCCCCAACCCAGATCTTTCTTTGTCCTGTTGCCCTGCCTCCAGCCTCCAGAGGCCAGGTCAGTGAAGGCCAAGAGTGCCCCAGAGGGATTTACCTCCTCTCTTCTGCCCTAACGCCTGTGTGTGACTGCTCCTTTATGCAGTATAAGGCCATAAAGTGCCTTGGAGGGATTTCTGTTGCTTCTTCTGTCCCACTCCCCTTCATTGGGTTGTTGCCTTGCACTTACAAAAGGCCCAGCGTGCTTCAGGAAGAATCCTCTTAGTTCTTCCTCTTAGTTCTTGCCCTGCGTCTGGTTTTTAGAGTCCCCTGTGTAATCAGTTAGGGCCAATGGAAAAGAGTTGGTGGGTAGGTGTAGACTCTTTCTGTGGCTGAGGCTTCTCAGTAGACTAATTCATCGTGTCAGCTCATGCATGGCCATTGTAAGTTGGCTTAAAGTTCACTTTGCTTATCCTGACACACCTATGGGCAGATTCTTTCTTCTCCTGCCAGTCTACTAGGGAGAAAATTAGCTCTGGGTCTCTTCTCTTCTCGAAAGTGCTCTTTACTTTCTAGAATTTAGTTCATTCAGGTTTCTTTGTATTCTTAGCTGTATGGTGGGTTTTAAGAAACTGTGATTTGGGGGGCTCCTGGGTGCTCCATCGGTTAAGTGTCCAACTTTGGCTCATTTGTGATCTCGTGGTTCATGAGTTCAAGCTCTCAGTTGTGCTCTCTGCTGTCAGCACAGAACCTGTTTCACATCCACTATCCACCCTCTCCCACCTCTCTCCTGCATGTGGTCTCTCTCAAAAATAAATACAAAAAATTATTTAAAAAAAAAAGAAACTGATATTTACAGATCAACTGCCTTGTTCTGGTTGTTAGGTTGAAAGAAAAATTCTCTTGTAAGTCTCTTCATCCTAACTAGAAGTGGGCATCAGGGACATTTATTTTTAATGTTTATTATTTAATGATTATACCTAATCATCTTATAGTACTGGATAGGTTTTCTGAATGGTAGGACTAGGTACTTAAATCTTGAACAAGTTGTTATATTTACCTAGAGAAAAATTAATAAAATAGATTTATAATACCTTATATACTACTGGTATATGATAATTGAAGAATACGCTCATTTTCCCCCTGATTCCTGGATCTTTTCTTATTATAAATGTAGCTAACTTTTATAATTAACTTTGGAAGTGAGGAATAATATCCACTCTTGATAGACAATAGGAAAACTTACATAGTTTGGGTTCTTAATGGAAACATCTGAGAGGGGGAGGATTAGGTTTAAAATTTCATCCATACTGTTTCCTAGATAGGAATTTCTTTTTCTTTCCTATTTATTTTTAAGATGTGTGTATTTCTACAGTCATTTAACTGCTCCAGATTTCCTTGACATTATGGGAACAATCATTTCCACCTTGTGGATATACTGTAAGGTCTGAGTGAAATAACTTAGGTGACATGCATAGGCTAGTACATGGTACATGGTGCTCAGTAACTATATAAGTCTCTGACACAACATTTCCTCAGTCTCCTGATTGTATTCCTTCTCATTTCCCCACTATCCCGTGCCAGTAACACTGTTGCGGATGGTTATTACCAAAACCATATCTGCTGAAGACATATGCTAAAAACATTTTCATCTTCATTTAGTCTTACCCTTAAAATAATGAATCTGGAATACATCTTTTCTAGATTTGATTTTGAATTTGCTCCTAGTTAGGTTGTTTCCACAATCACACATGGTGGGGGTAGGCTCTTCAAAAATGCTTCAATTTTCTTTTAAAGGCAAAACTTCCTGTGTTTACAGTATGGAAAGAATGTTGGCCTTTCAAGGCTCACCTAGTCAAGAAGCATCTTCATTGCCTGACAGCTCTCAGCAGGGTATAACACTATCCTTCTCTTCTTTTAGCTTAAGCTAAGATGTCCTAGTCTCCCTCCTATTGGAGGTCTGCTGAAATATTTTATTGTAGCCCAAATGCTAAGTTATTTGGGGGGGGGTCTTCTTATTAAGTGAGAGAATGTATAAGAAGACTCTACTAGCTTTAAGGATTCAAGGGATCTTAGTAATATATCAATTTTAAGACTCATAAACATATGCTTTGAATGAATGTATTTTCATACTTTGCAAATGACTTGGGGGGGGGGCAGTTTGGCAGTGGCTGGCTCAAATCAAGTTCCAAGTGTAAATGGTATCTGTTTTTAAATATAGCAAAACTATAAATTGCCACCAAAAACCCCAGAAAAGCAAACAAAGAAAAATCCTCAACAGGTTCTGGTTTATATACTTAAGATTTTTATTGCTATTTTCATACATCTCTTATGTAGTCAAAATTTTTCATTTATATTGTGTTTATTTATTAGTAGTTTTCCCTTTGAAATTTATCAGAAGAGAATTTATATTGAAAGCAGTTGGATGGTGTATAGACTCCAAGTTCATTTTCTGTGCTTGGTATCCATTCATCATTGTTCCCACCATATTCATAACACAAGTATCTTTAGATATATTATTGTTTGTATATCAAAATGGTGGCAGCATGTTTTACCCAGTAGTAAATACTAACATTGTCTCTACTAGTCTTTTGTATGAGCAACTGTACCCATTTATAAGGAAAAGACTGTTGGAGTTTGTTTAACTTGAAGTAGGAAAAGTGGCTAAACTAATAAGTCAACCCAAATCTTACATATCCACATAAGCATTACATGTTGCTACATATTTGTTACGTTAGATATATTTATTTATTAATGAAACATATTTTTGTGCATCTACTTACTATATTAGATTCAAATATCATATTCTTTGAACTATTTCTCCCTCTCTCAGGAACTATTTCCATGATGGGAAAGTTATAATTCTTTGGCTTCACTCTTGGGATTACATGACAGATTGGAGATTATGGGTTTTGGTTATGAGAGAACTTTGATAGGTTGTTTCCCCTCTTTTGGAATTACTTTTTAAAATATTTTGGGGTGCCTGGGTGACTCAGTCAGTGAAGCTCTGACTCTTGATTTTGGCTCAGGTCATGAACTTGTGGTTTGTGAGTTTGAGCCCAGCGTCTGATAGTGCAGAACCTGCTTGGGATTCTCTCTCTCTTCCTCTCTCTCTGCCCCTCCCCTGCTCTCACACACACATGCTCTCTCAAAAAATAAATAAATAAACTTAAAAAAAAATATTTTGACAAAACGGACGAACATTGGAGATGGAAAGGAAAAGTAAATAAATACAGAGAGGAAGGCGAAACATAAGAGCCTCTTAAATAGAATAAACTGAGGGCTGCTGGAGGGTAAGTGGGAGGGATAGGCTAAATGAGTGATGGGCATTAAGGAGGGCACTTTTGATGAGCACTGGGTGTTGTATGTAAATGATGAATCACTAAATTCTATTCCTGAAATCAATATTACACTATATGTTAACTAACTTGGATTTAAATATAAATAAATAAATAAAGTAATACTTTAAAATATTTTGAAAATAGTGGTTTGTTGAAGTTTGGTACCCTCTTACTTTCCTATCCATATTTATGCTTCATTTTAGCTCTTTGTATTTGGATACTTAGTAGTTTGCTAACAAAAGGAACTTTAGCAATTATTATCCTCTCTAAAACTCATTTCATAACCAGGAAAATAGGACCACAAGAAGAAGAGGTCAGAAGATTAATTAATTAATTAGTAGCGAAGCCCCGATTTCCTGACTTCCATTTGATTTTCCTTTTATAGTCTGCCACAGTATCTTTGGCTATTTTTCTTTAGAGTAAGTCCTGGAATGAAAAGAAGAATGGTATGTTAGATAACTCTTGGAATTTAAGAGTGTGAAAAATATTGAAAATATTGAAAAATACTGAAGTCATTGAGACACAGCAGCGCTATTATATTTCTGTCTTTTTCAGAGTTATTCAGAGCACTGAAAATCAACTATTGTCTTTTAGTAACAAAGAAATAAAAATCACAATGTTGAAACACGAACCCTGATATTCATATATAACATCTATTTAATAGAAGTGGTAGAAATCCTGTTAGCTGGCAGAGATGCAATAGAGTGAGAATATTTTTAAATGGATATCTAAAATTCATTTCAATTTATTTATTTATTTAAAATGTTTATTTATTTTTGAGAGAGAGAGCATGAGTGGAGAAGGGGCAGAAAAAGGGGGACAGAAGATCTGAGCCGGCTCTGTGCTGATAGCAGTGAGCCCAGAGCAGAGCTCAAACTCATGAACCGGCATATCATGACCTGAGCCAAAGTAGGACACTCAACCAACTGAGCCACCCAGGTGCCCCTAAAGTTTGATTTAAAACTACATGAAAACAGCGTTACTTATGAAAGTAAAATTTCTTAATTCATTGATTATTTGATTGAGCTAACGACTGCTTACATTTTATAGTGAGTTGTCTACTTCTCAACTGCATTGTTTCTGTCTTCATAGTGTTGGGCACAGCAGGGTATCTTTCTAGCTGCAGCATCCTGCCCAGTGCCTGGCACATAACAGACAAAGGAGTTGGACTGTTCTCCAATTTTATTTATTATCTAGGTCTTGTCACCTCCTGCCTTGACCATTATAACTTCCACTTACTATCTTCATTTCTAGTCTCTCCCCTGCAAGTACTGAAGTGGATAATTGAAGGTTTTTGCTTTTTTTTTTTTTTTGTATGAAAACCAAATCTCAAGGCTTACATGAAATTGTCAGCTATTGAAAAGGGGTTCCTTCATGTTTTTGTTCTCGAAGTTAAACTTTATTGAATCAAGCTGGTATTTCTTCCAGTGTTTGCCTTATGAGGCGATGCTCCAGGGCAGCAGGTTTTCAATAGATGCCTTTAAAGTCGACTTCAGAGTTCTATTTCTTCTTCCTTACATAATCTTCTCGCAGCAGTCAGTGGACCAATTATATGTGAGGTCATTTAAGGTTTACTGGACACACTGAACTTTTATTCAAGCAATTAGGGCTCATAAAGATTTTCTGCAAGAATTACAACATTGTACTCTTAAAATGATGGGTTTTGGCATATAGTCAACAGTGTGAAAGGCTTTTGGAGGGAGGGGGACATTTGTAAATAATTTAAAGAGGGTTGAGAAATTCATCAGCATGTTAATGACAGAACAGCATGGGAAAACTATGTCATTTTTGTGTCTGTAGGTAATGTGGAGCAGTCATTGTGGCCACTTGTCAATTGAATGATTGACAAAGCTTACACAAAAGGCCTCCAGGAAAGTGTTAACTAAGGTTCCCCCACAGAATAGAGAGTAAAACCTCCAGTCCTTAAGATTTGCCTTATTTTCAATGGCACAGTAATTGCCACTCATTACACAAAAATTTACTTGGAGAAAAGGATTTCATTTGAGATTTCTTTATATAAAATAGAGCCTTCAAAGGGGAGTGTCCCATCACCTTTTAAAGCTCTACCATCTGGCCTGAAGTCTCCTCCAGCCTCTCTACAGCAATTTTCATTTAGTGCCTAAATTTTTTTTATCTTTTTCTCCTGGGCATCATGCTGAAGATAATATTTCTTGATGCATTTTGTTGCTTTTTATTTTCTGTTTAATAACTATTGCTTTCTGCAACTTTCACTGCAAATGTACCATTTTGAACTATGTAATATATAGTCTTCTTCAGATGTATGTGGTAGTCATTTAACCATCACTCATGACATTATTTGAATGAAAAAATGAATTCAAGTAATAAACCTGTAACTTAAAACTCACATTTTAATGGATATCTATCACATGAGATAAATTTAATATATAAATGTATCTTATAAATTGATGAGAAACACCATATCATCGAGTAGAAAATAGGCAAAGAATGTAAATAAGCATGGCACAGGAGAGGAAATCCAAATGGCCAATAAGTATACTAACATATGTTGTAACCCTGCTTAATAGTTAGACATAAATTATACAATAAGATAGCAATTCTCATGCATTGCCTGGGCCCAAATTTAAAAGTATTATAATGTCCAGTAACTACAAGGTTGCAGGGGAACGGTGTTGTCCTACATTGTGGGTAGAAGCATAAGTTCATATGGCTTCTTTGGAAAGTAATATGGTAGTAGCTATTAAAACTTAAAAAACATATACCTTTTGATGTAGCAGTTTCTTTTTCAGGTTCTTTTCATTAAAGAAAAAAATCAGTATATAAAGGATATTTGTACATAATATGTATTCTAGCATTTTGGTGTTATTGATAGTGACAAAAACTAGAAGCAATGAGTTTATCAGTAGGGGAATGGTCAAATAAATTATTGTTTACCCATATTATGGAATCTTCTGTAGCTGTTAAAAAAGGATGTTATATCTGTGGACCTTTTGATGTCCATGCCATATTATTAAGCAAAAATTATAGATTGCAGAGTAGTATATAAAGTATGATAATATTGTTTCAAACGACTTAAACACCTGTTGCAGGTGTATTGTCTGTCTTTCTGTATACAGAGAAAAGTGTGGAAGGTTACACTCCAGGTTCTTAATTTTGAGTTTTATGGAGGGCATTGGGTTAGGAGTGAGGCTGGGAATGGTAGGGATCACGAGAGATAATTTTTTTTATGTTTTTGGATTTTTTTTTCTTTGTTGTAGTTAAGCATGTATTGGATTGCAATTTTAAAAATAAAACCCTTATGTTTAAAGTGAAGCTTTATTAAGGAGTACATTCATTATAACTGCTTTTTCTGTGACCTGACTCATAAAAATAAAAAGTTCATGCTTCATGCTTAAAGAACTTGGACTCGTTTGACAGGACCTAGAAATTTTTGGATCTTCTGATATGTGTTCCTAACTAAACAGTATTCCTTTGGTTTCATTTTATGTTTTTGGTTGTTGAAAGTCTTGTGGTGAATATGACTTGCTGCACTAAGACCAACAAAGATGTCTTCAATGAATTATCACAGCGTAACAGTATCTTATGGATAAGAACTTTATAAGGAGCTGAGTTGCAAATCGAATTTTGGGTATTAAATCATGATCTATTGAGTAGCCGAAATATTCTAATATGTGTTACCTGTCATATTACCACTTATTCTGTGTATCACAGTTATTCTCTGCTTCCAATTTGGCTGTTATTACTTTGTAGTGTGGATTTTCAAAAGAAATACAACTTTTTGTTCCTATTACAAAAATAAAACATCAATACAGAGAACTTGGGATATTGAAAAACAAAAGGAGAAAACAAATCATTTATAAGAAGATTGTTGGCATTTCAATGTGTTATTCTAATCTTTTAAAAAATAGTATTACTAAGTATAATTTACATACAATAAATTTCGCATAGTTAAGTGTACAGTTTCACAAGTTTTGACATAAGTATATAACAATGAGACATCACCATACTCAAAAATTGGTCAAATAAATTCATCACCCCCAAAAGTGTACCTGTGCCTCTTTGTAATATCCCTTGGTTCCTCCATTTTCTGGGAAAGACTCATCTGCTTTGTAGATATATTCAGATTTCCTAGAATTTTATATAAAGAGAATTCTATAATACTCTAATATAAATACTCTATTTTTCTCTAGTTTCTATCACTTAGCATCATTATTTTGAGATTCTTTCATGTTCGGTGTCTCATTAGTTTATAACATTTTTTTGGTGATTAGTATTTTGTTGTATAGAAATAATTACAGTTTGTTCATTCATTCGTCTGTTGATGGATATCACAGTATTTTGAAGGTCTTGAAACAAAGGTGTGCTGAGCATTCATGTATAAGTCTTTATATGGACATAGTATTTTCTTTTTGTATGTGTAAAAACTTAGGAGTGGAATGGTTGTATCCCACAATAAATATTTCACTTTTTAAGAAACTGCCATTCTGTTTTCCAAAGTAGTTGTGTGTCATTTTCTATTTCTACCAGCAGTGTGTGAGAGTTCCAGTTCTTCCACATTCTTGCAACTCTTGGTGTGGTCAGTCTTTTTAATTTCAGCCTTACTAATAGGTATGTAATGGTATCTCATAGTGATTTTAATTTGCATTTCCTAGTGACTAGTGATGTTGAACACTTATTTATGTGCTTACTTACCATCTGCATATCTTTGGTGAAGTGTCTGTTCAAATCTTTTATACATTTTTTATTGGGGTGTTAGTGTTCTTTTGAGTCTTAGTTCAGTTAGCTGTGTGGTAAATAATGAGGACTTCAGCTCTTAACATACTGTATTGTGTCCCCTGCTCTCATGTTTTCTCCCTTGATGTCCATTAAATCCAAGTACAGAATGATATATGATAGGTGTCAATTTAGTAAATGCACATGTCCTTGCAGGGAGATTCATTGTGATTCTTTTGAAATCTCTCACTGTGATGAGGTAGCAGGAGTGAATGCAGGGGAGCATGGCAGGTCTGTGTTGAGATTCTTCCTGAACTATGTTGTAGGGGGTCTATGGTGAATAAGATGAAATGCCCTGAGAATGTACCTGACGTAAGCTCTACTAGTCAGGGATGTGGTAACATCGGGGTCCTTTCTCCTTTATCTCTTCGGGGTGGGCTCTAGGTCCAGAAGGTAGTTTGAGTATAAACCCAGAAGCCCGTTTATTACCATGAGTCCACCCTGTGCAGCCTACTGACTAGGATGCACAGCAGGTAGAGGACTTTGCAGGAGCAGATCAGACTTCAGTGTCCTTCTGTTTGTGGTTCGTACTGGCTGAGGGGGTTGACATGGTGCTTTACCTGTAATCCTCATACTAGCTGTACTTGGTAAGTATTATTACTTTTCTTTTGAAAATAAGAAAGCTCAGAAGATTCAGAATTCTTGTCCAAGGACACTGATAAAGGACAGGATGAGAAATCACAACTAGATCTGTTTAGCTTCAAAGGCTTTTTTTGGTTTTTTTCCCTTCATTATATTTTGTTTCCTCTTGGGATACTTAGAAAAGACCACTAGTTTTAACGGGATTTTAATAATGAAATGAGAACTTAGCATAATTTTCTGAAATTTTAATTTTAATCTTTATATATATATGACAAATTTGAAGTCTGTGGAGGGAGAAAATTATATTTTGGATTAATTTAATAGACTTATTTTAATGTCCTTGAATACGCCTGGGCAAAAATAGTACACATTTTTTTTTTTTAAAACAAGTATTGGCTAGGGATTGAATAAGGAATGTAGCCCAACATGAACCAGATGTTTTATTTTTACATGGAGAAGGAAATGTTAGACTATAGGATCAAGCTCTTCGGTATTATTTTGACATCAGTTTATCATTATGTGGACTCCTGGAAGGTAGCATCTTGTGCCTGAAAACACTGAAGACAGGGATTTCTCTTGCGCACAGGACTGTGTTTATATTAGGTGATGCATGGCAGTTCGGCGGTTTGTTTTGCAGATGTTCGTAATGTACAGTCTTACATCTTGTTTCTATTTCTAGAATGCTTTTAAGTATGACTCATGTTTTCTTGAGGCGATCCTAAAAATACAGCCAGTTTCAAGCATTAATGTAAAATACACCACAGACACCACACAGCACTACATAACGCTTTCTCTCAGTAGTTTAATGTAATTTTTTGACAAATGTTTTCTTTGACAAAATATGCTAAAATATGAACAAGTGAAAATGGGAGATTTTTAGAGAAACAGACCCTCTCATTACATAATGTAAAACAAAATGAATTAGAAATTTCAATAAAAGGAGTAAAACATGATATCACTGGCATCCTCAAAAACCAGGAAATAAAATTAATGGCCAGAAGAGCAGCTCCGTTAAGTTCTATGGAGCCCCATGAGGCACACACTTGTAGGGAAATTCTTGGACCTGAAGAAGGTAGAGCCTGTTAAAAAGATTTACAGGGGCAGTAGGACATCATGGCTATAGTGCAAGCTTTGAACTCAAAAGCTTACTTAGATCTAAGTCCTTGGTTTATACACTTATTAACTGTGAACACCTCAAGAACTGATTTTCTTATTCAAAAAATGTAATGAATATTTAATGAAGTGCTTATATGGCACTTAACTATTACCAGTCATTGTTCTAAGTGCCTAACTTAATCCTTGTAATAACCTTATAAGTAAGTACATTTATTCTATCTGTTATACAGATGGAGAAACTGAACACAGAGAGTTTGAATGGCTGATTAAGTTAACTTAGCTAGTGAACAGCAGAGCTGGATTTGAACAGTCTGGCGTGATTCTGTATCTGTACACAATATAGTCTGCTAAATCCCAGGGTTGTCATGAATGAGATCCTGTGTGAAAACTCATTTGTGTTTTTACCTGGCACATGAAACGAATGCACTAAATTGTAACTGTAAACAGTAATGGTTACTGTTTATTGGGGAAAGAAAAATAAGGGAAAGGAAGAAATCTTCTTGACTAGATTCTGAAGTTGATTCAGGATCAGGCTTCAGAAGCTGATTATACATATTAAGAAACCTATGTAGAATTGGAATGTGATGATGAGAGCCTTAGATATCCTGACATCTAGCATCTCAGTCCAAAGGTAGAACTTAGTCACTCTTGACTTGCCTCCCTAACTATGCCATCTTTCAGGAAATAGGGGAAACTAAAGGGAACTCCTCCTCTGGGCTTGCTTGTGACTAAATAGAAATCATGCATTAGTGGCATGCAAGCAACAGAAACCCTGAAAAAAACACCACAGATGTCAACTGAGGCACTGTATTTCTCAACAAGGGGGCCGTTGACACATTGGGCAGTTGGGACTGTCTTGGACATCGTATTTAGAATCACAAAATGTCAGTATTGCACCAAATTATCCCTTAGCCCCCAAGGCTTTGCACCAACTACAAGTACTTCTAGACATTTCCAAATGCCTTCTGGCAGGCATAGCATGGTGGCATAGAGTGGTGGCAGTATTGCTACTAGTCGAGAACCACTATTGGTGGCAAGAGTAAAGGAAAGGATTGCTGAGAATTGTCAGATGTGCTTTAGGCCAGTGGTTCTCAACACATTAGAGTCATGCTGAGTAGAAGACACACCTATGAGCATACTCGGGATTAGACTCAGTTCCCAGAATTCCTGCTTTAAATAACTATACAAACTGCTCTGTAAATACAGGCTTAATTGATTCTTCTTGAGTTTGCTTATATATATGTGTGTGTGTGTGTGTGTGTGTGTGTGTGTGTGTGTGTGTGTGTGTATTATTTCTGAACCTCAGCACTTTATTGACACTGACAACTTATGAGGGGCAGACTTCATATTTGATCAGGAACTGGTGCCTTCAACTTTAAAAAAGTCTTGAAAATGTATAAAGTTCCAAGGTCAAGGCTTTCAAAATGGAATGGAGCTATATAGACATATATGGGGACTCTGTAACTATGAATAGTTACAAATAGTTATAAATAATAGACAGTGGGAGGAAGCTGAGGAGACCAACTTAGCTTTACCTTCTAGAACTTGGGAAATGTCGTATTTTAAATAGTCAAGTCCAGGTAATGGAAGGTCAGGCACATTGCCAAAGCTGAATACAAAGGAGTGACACCAAAGTGTAGAGAAGGCCTGTGTCTAAAGTAAGCGAAGATCTGTAATAATATAAAGAAGGAAATCCCAGAAGTGCTTATGTTTTTAATTATGTATTCGATACCAGTGTAAGAAGAGATAGTAGATCTTCAGGATAGGGAACATTGTGTAATTTTATGGCAGAGAAGTGAGAGCTTCTTAACTTTTATCTTGTTTCATCCTTAAACAGCAAACAGACCAATTCATCTTGAAATAAGAAAGAGTGGACTGTGTATCACCAAGATGGATTTAAGCCTGAAGTAGGAAAGGAGATAGTTAAGTGGACGTTTGATAGTTATAAATGAAGTTAAATCTCCAATCTCAGGTGAATTGCTTCCATAGTATCATCAAACTTCTTGATAGATTCTCAGAGGTCTAGGTCTTGGAGCAATGTTTCTCAATCTGGTTTTCATTATTGCTCTCCTAAAGACATTACCCCCTGCCCCCAATTGTCTTTCCCCAATCCCAAGAAATGTCAGTACCACAGATATACTGTGTGTCTTTTATGCATGGTATACCTTTAGTGGACAACAGACCTTTGTAATATCTAAGAATTCTTTTCAACCCCTCTTTAACCTCAGATTTTACCCCCTTGCGGTGATATGCTCCCTGTGCATGTTGTAGAGGATTTCTAGAGAACAGGAGAGAAGCTAAGCACCTATGATTAGGTGATGAGTCTTCTGATTTTTAGACATAGACATGCTGGCAGTGTGGAGCCTGCTCGGGATTCATTCATTCTCTCTCTCTCCCTCTCTTTCTCTCTGATCCTCACCTGCTTATGCTCTCTCACTCGCTCTTTCTCAAAATAAATAAACTAAATAAATAATAAGCATGAGATTATATGATTCTTTGTGATATCATAAACTTGGGCCTGTTTTAACATTGATAACAATGGTTTTATTGTAAAGCAGTGTGAAAATTCCCTAGGTGGATGTATCAATGAATATGTGAGTTGTTCATGTATATAGATAGATACACTTTTTAAAATATAGTACACTATATGCATTGATTGCTTAAAGGTTTATAAGTAGTAGTCTGATTTGCATGTCATTTCATCTTTTTTCTCCTGCTTGAAGTTTCAGACTCTCTGGCTCAATCTGTAATTCAGCATCTAAGATGGATAATGCAGAAGGATCTTTTGGGGCAAGATGTCTTTCTAATAGGACCTCCTGGGCCTCTTCGGCGCTCTATCGCTATGCAATACCTGGTAAGCAATCAATTCTTGTGGATTTCTAAGGGTCTTAACTTTGATTAATTATGTTATAACATAAATTAAGATTAAGAATTTACAAAAAATATCAAGATTATGCATTACCTGAAAACCATTTTAATGTTGAAAGATGCTTTGTTTAATAAGGAATTTGGAATGAAGTTAGTTGGGAAACAAATATATATTTATTGTTCATAGCTTTAGCAAATTTTTGCTGTAACTAGAAAGTTCTCAACTTCTGCTAAAAAAAGAAATACAAATTCAGGCAATAAGTAGTAGATGAATCAGCAACTATGAGGTTACAAAACAAAACTTAGTTTTATATTATATATGTTATATTACACTATTATATTAATTTCATATTATATATTTTATATTTAATTACTCAGGAAATATTTTTTATTTTTTAAATTTTTACTTATTTATTTAAAATATAATTTATTGTTAAATTGACTAACATACCGTGTGTAAAGTGTGCTCTTGGTTTTGGGGTAGATTCCCATGGTTCATTGCTTACCTGCACCACCCAGTGCTCATCCCAACAAGTGCCTTCCTCAATGTCTATCACCCATTTTTCCTTCTCCCCCATGCCCCTACCAACCCTCAGACTGTTCTCTGTATTTAAGATCCACATTTTATTTTTTATTTTTTAAATATTTTTTAATTAATGTTTTTTATTTATTTTTGAGAGACAGAGAGAGGCAGTGCGAGCAGGGGAGGGTCAGAGAGAGAGGGAGACACAGAATCTGAAGCAGACTCCAGGCTCTGAGCTGTCAACACAGAGCCTGATGTGGGGCTCGAACCCACGAACCATGAGATCATGACCTGAGCCAAAGCCAGACGCTTAACCGAGCCACCCAGGCGCCCCGAGATCCACATTTTAAAAAGCCAAATAATTCTCTTGACTTTTTGATGTCACATAGTTTGACAATTTTAAGAAAGTTTTTTTTAATGTTTTATTTATTTTTGATACAGAGAGAGACAGAGCATAGAGGGGGAGGGTCAGAGAGAGAAAGAGACACAGAACTGGAAGCAGGCTCCAGGCTCTGAGCTAGCTGTCAGCACAGAGCCTGACGCGGGGCTCGAACCCACGAACGTGAGATCTGACCTGAGCCGAAGTTGGAGGCTTAACCGACTGAGCCACCCAGGCGCTCCAGATGTTACATAGTTTTTTAAGCCTACAAATTGTAGGCTCCCTTATATGTTACACACTTTTTTATATGTTACACATTTTTCTTTATATAGGTGAGAAAACAAGTGTATTAAATAACTCACTCAAGCTTTTTCCAGCTAATAAATGATAGAGCTAGACTTCAAATCTTCTTTTTGACCTGTTACCCTCTTAACATGCTGTAGTTCTCTGAGTACAGTTGTGAAGTCAGTTGAAATATTAAAATCTCAACCCAACTAAAACAATTGTATAATACTTTTCCCCCAGTTTGCCTGCATTAATAGGCATTGCTGTATTGATGGCAATCTTCCCATCAGATGAAGTTCTTCTGTTTAAGATATATTTTAGGATGAAGGGGAGAACTTTGCTTTAAGCTTCCTTGTGTTACTTGATATTGAAGAATTGATTTCTGTGTTATTTGAAATATGCTTCATGTACTCTTATTTCAGTAGTGAATTTATTTTGGTACTTCCAAAATCATGTAAGGTGAGGATGATAAAAATATAATGAACAAATCAGAACTTAACTCTTTCTAGCCCATACCTTTTGTATCTTTTATTTGTTTCTAGAATGAGCTTAGGAGGTATGATGAGTCATTGTAGTATTATCCTCATTTTATTGGTAAACAAGGCAAAAGTGACTTATCTAAGAATGCAGAGTGAGTTCCTGAGAATCCATTCTACCAGGTTCCTTTCAAAGACCACAGTATCTCACTTTGATTTTGTTTCTGGCAAGATTCTGAAGCTTGTTAGGAATGTGGTATGAGAAGGGCCAGATTAGAAGTATCTTATTGGTTCAAAAATGCAATATAAGTCTGTAAGTGTGAAACCTGTATCTTTACAAAAAAGAAAACAGCAACAAATCTTAAATCATGAAACAGAGCTGAGGCAGCTTTAGGATGTAGAAATACACAAAAGAAAACTTACTAGCTAAGCTGCCTTGCAAACTCTGCAGTGGGTACTGTTGCCTTTAGATATCAGATCCTATGCTTAGTAACACCCAGGGCAGATGAGGTCTTTACAGGCAGACATTTGGGGGCATGATTTGATAGCTGTGTTTACTTTATATTTATTTATATAGAAGGAGTTTCATACATAGCTCAAACCCCAAGGCCCACTGCTGCCTCTTCCATCAACCGCTCCTGGTATCATTTGTGAACTTGCTTATACCATTCCTGGGAAGCAGCAGCTGAGAAGTTGGTGTTTGTCTTGCCTGAGGAAGAGTCCAGGAGGCTGTCAAGACTGAGGATGATATCCTTGGTGTGGCAGTTCTGGGTGTCTCCAGGTGCAGTTAACAATAGGAAGCATCACTTTGTCTGCCAACTTTGACAGGGTTTTTCAGTGATCACATTCAACCAGTCAGTGAAACAGACATGAAGGCACCAGTGATATATTAAGAAACAAGAAGGAAGGAGGTATCTGCTCAAAAGAGAAATTGGGTCTTTAGTCCCAAATGGTGCTTTCAGAGGCAATGCATTCTTATTTAGAAAAATATTGTTTGGTATCAACACAGCTTCACCATTGTGATGTGTGTTTTCTCTATTTGAAATGGTTTCTACTTTCTATACATACTTAAATTTATGGTGCATGGGAGCAGGCATATTTTATAAGAACAAAATGATATATTTTTATCAACATGATATGGCAGAGAAAAAAAATCCTGTTGTGTGAAATATCCTCTTTTACCATTAGTGACATTCTCATTCAATTTTTTCCCTTATACTTGAGTAAATTATTTTGTTCTCCCTGTTTAATAAGAACATATTGTATGCCTTACTCAACTAGATAACATCATTGTTTTTAATTCAATGTTATAAAACCTTTTGGATTTTTGGATAAATTATTCTAAAAGAAATGGATTCTGGATGATTTCTCCTTCAAATCAAAAGTGTTTGTTTTTTTATGAAAAATTCTTTTTTCCGTCTCTTCCTTCCTCTCCTCTTCCTCCTGCTTTCATCCTTCTTCATCTTTTCCTTCCTGAATAGCTATCTATGTATGTCTTCCTTCTCTCTTTTGTTGACCTGACTACTGGTATTTACCTTATTTTCACACTTGGTCAAATGTGACCTAATGTATCACAGACAATTGGTAAACATTGGTCAGTAGACTTAATTAATTTAGATCACCCTTTTAAAATAAGGTGAATATTACTTACTAAAATGACTATCATTTGTTTAAAAAAAAAACCAAGTTGGCAAGTTATTACTCATGATATGTGAAAAGAATTCTATGGAAGACATTAAGATTTATAAGACCTGATTATGATTATAATTGCTAAAGAAGTATGTAATTATAAGTCGTAAACTATTGGGAGCAATAAAATAGAGCTCTGAGGAGAGGTATATACATGTTTTGATTAATGCTCAATGGTTTGCATTTTTCTCAAAGCTAAGACTCACGATTTCATTTTAAATGTTCATCTCTGGGGCAGTGGCATTATCAGATAACTGGCTCCCAAGCATATGTTGGGAATTTGTTTTAATTTTGGGACAATTTCACTCTCTGCACTACAGGAGCTGACCAAACGGGAAGTTGAATACATTGCCCTGTCAAGGGACACCACCGAAACGGATCTCAAACAGCGACGAGAGATCCGCGCTGGCACGGCCTTTTACATTGATCAGGCAAGTTCTTATCACACTCCAACACACGAGTGTTTACTCCAGGGCTAGGCAAAATTGATTTTTAAAATAGAGAGAGAGTAGCTCATGTAATAGTGAAAGATAGATGTACAGTGCTTTCTCTAGGCAGATTTAATTTAGATTTTTGGTTTCCCTGTTCTTAGAAATAAATGCCTTCTGGGTTTAGCACTAAATAAAAAACTGCAGATGAGATTAATGGTTCTAAAATGTTACCTAAAGACCAATATGCTGATTTCTTAATTTTTGATTGCTTCCTACTACTTGCACATAGAAATTTGAATTTTTAAAAAAGAATTGAGATTTTAATACAGGATTTTCTCTAACACATTTATAAAAGTATTCTTATTCTAAAAGCCAAGTAGTTAAAGGTGTATTAAACACAGTGAAACTAAATATACACTTCCAGGAACTTTAGCTTTGTTTCAGGGAGGATTTCTTAGGTACAGATTACCAACTAAAATAATATTTAATGAATATTATAATGAAGCTTATTGTACATTTCTTCAAATACATAGCTTAAAGTATTAAATATTGTTCTTCATTAGGAGTACATAATAGAAAAAAGGACAGAGACCTTAAATAAGCAACTCATAGAGGAAAGATTTAGAATATCCAGTGTATTCATGACAAGATGCTTCTTGTTTATAAAAATAAGAATTAAAATATTAATGAGCTGCTATTTTTCTTTCACTTCTCATATTGGCAAAGATTAAAGAATTTGCTAATGTCCATTATTGATGAGGAAGAAGGGATGAGGAAACAACATTGCTGTTGATGCAATTTTGAAAGAAAATTTGGCAATATCTATGAAAAGAAAAGAGATTACATATATTTGGATCCAGCAGTTATGTTTCTGGAAATTTTATTTTCTTCCAAGTGTTACTCACATAAAGCTTGCAAAATTATATGCAATGATATTTATGATAGCATTGTTTGATATTATAAAACTGTAAGTGAAAACTGTAGTAATGTATATTTAGGAAACTAGTTAAACTAGTTAAATAAATAATGGTAACTAGAATTTTCTATAGCCATTAAATAGAATGAGATGAATCTATATAAGTTACTATATGTAGTAATAGGAAAGAAGTCCAGGATAAAGCATAAAAAATGAAGTTACAAGACAATATAGTTAATATGATTCTATTTGTAGCAAAAAGAAAAAGAAATATATGTGTGTATGTGTTGGAAATTTCCAGAAGGATGAACAAGAATCAAGTAAAAGAGCTGACTTTTGTGGAAATGTGACACAGCATCTGGGGTGGGGTGAGGGAGGAATTTTTGTGGTTTTTTTAATTTGAAGCTTTCTCATGAGCTCTCTATTACTTCATAATTAAAAGAGTATACATTTGACCCTTGAACAATGAAGCAGTTAGGGGTGACAACCTCTGCATAGTCAAAAATCTGCATATAACTTTTAGCTCCCCAGAACTTAACTACTAATAGCTTACTATTGACCAGAAGCCTTATCAATAACCAAGTCAATTAATGTATTTTATATATTATAAGTATTATATACTGTATTATAATAATGTAAGAAAAAACAAAATGTTACTAAGAACATCATAAAGGAAACACGTTTATAGTATTGTTCTATGTTGACAAAAATCAGTGTATAAGTGGACCCATCCAGTTCAGATGTGTTATTCAAGGGCCACATGTAACTGTATAAAAAACAAAAACAAACAAAAAATAACACTGAGTGAAAGAATTTGTGGAGACCAGAATATTCATAATGTCTCATAGATTGCTTATTAATTAGAAAAGGAAAAATATACTTAAAATGGAGAGATTTGGCCATCACCACCTGAAATGATGATGATCACATTCAGCATCCTATAGTGAGAAAATCTGAGAGCTTCATGTTTCCCATTAAAAAGTAATCCTTTGTAAATGAAGCACAAAAGTACATTTTAAAGAAATCTGTTTTATTCACATAATGCCAAGGTTCACTTACATAATTTCTAATTACACATGGGAAGGGATGTACCTTTACAATGCCTGCTTCTTTTCTGAACCCAGTGAGGCCGAGAGTAAGGAGCTGGGGAGAGAGCTTAGAAACCAAGACTGCAGCCTAAATAGTGCAGAGGAGATCGGGATGGATTTAATGACACCCAAAGAACTGGCTTTGTTTGGTGTAGTGTAGATTTGAAAGCATATGTTTTGAATGCATTTTATATCTGGATTGATTGTTGCAATGCAAATAGTGAGGAAGAGAAACTGGACTTTTATATGCTTATTATTGTAAAGGCACCTTAAGACTTTGTATTTCTTGAAGCATAAAGTAAATTATTTAGATAACATGTTATGTTACACTCTCCCTGCTGTTCTAAAAAGCATATTTTTAGATGATATCTATTTTACAGTATATAAAATATTTAAAGTGCTATTATAAATGTATGGTGGTCTTTTTTTCTTTATGTTTTCTTGGCAAGTCATTCTTGTTGTGATGAAAAACAGTTGTTCAGGATGTAGTGCATTGACACCATCAGCCTGTGATCATGGTATAGGAACATTGGTCCTTTTCCTAAGTTACTTCAGACTTGAGATTGTATCTGATTTTCATATTTTTTCTTTTGCCTCTTAATATTCTTTATTATTTGTTCATAATCAGATCTTAACAGTTCCTTGCTTACACTGGCTCAATCCTGTCACACCCAGAATAAAATCCAATCCATTTTATATGCCTACAGTACTCTACAGAACCTAATCTTGTCTACCTCAGCTCCTTTCTGTCTTTGTCATGCTTTCTAAGCTCCTGCTACATGGCCTTGTTCTCTTAAAAATAGATAGAATGCTTTCCAGCCTCAGAGCCTTTGCAGTTAATATTTCCTCTGCTTAGTATGATCTCCCAGATCCGTATATTCCTGCTTCCTCATCATTCAGATTATAAATTCTCAGAACATTTAATTAATCAGTGATGATGCCCACCCTCCTTCCACATATACACTGCTATCATATTACACAAAGTGCTCTTATCTGAATTTACCTAATTATGTCTTTGTTTCCATGTTTATTGTTTATATTCCCCACTAGAATATTACTTTCTTGCTTAACTTTGACACCTAAAAACTGGAATATAATTGGCATTTATATTTGATGACAGATTTCTCCTTTGTTGAATAATCAATGGGAGTGCCTGAGTGGCTCAGTTGGTTGAGCATTGGCTTCAACTTAGGTCATGATCTTTCAGTTTGTGATTTTGAGCCCTTCATCAGGCTCTGTACTGTCAGCTCAGAGCCTAGAGCCTGCTTTGGATTCTGTGTCTCCCTCTCTCGCTGCCCCTCCCCCACTCATGCTAGGTCTCTCTCTGTCTCAAAAATGAATAAATATTAAAAAAAAAAAGAATAAATAGATTCTGAGTAAGACTGGGGGCTTGCCAGTGGAAAAAAAAATTGTCTTTTTGACATCTATTTGGAGTCTCCAGAATGACTAATTCCCATCTAAATTCTAGGTAAAGTTGCCAATTGATTGCCAACTAGTCATATGTTTATAAGACTGAAAAGTCTTATTTTATTTAGAAATTTCTTTTATTTAATTAATATTGTTAACCAGAATCGTAGAACAATAAGAATAATAAATATTCTTAAATTGATCAAGGGAGAGGCAGTATCTCCATTCATCATCAGTAGGTGATGGCTCTAACCTAGGTGGACCAACATAGATGAAAAAATACCTGTGGTCCTCAGGAGGATGTTGGGAGAGAAGGTTTGGAGTTACACTGTGGTCCATTTATGCACATATGACTGATATTCAAGAAATTACTGATTGACCTTTCAGCCAGAACTTTGCCCAAACCCCTGATTCCAATTGAGGGTCATGACTATCAACTTCATCACTTATTTTTTTGCAGGATAAGAATTGATTGATGATAAAGTAAGAGGTTAAACTGAACTGCTACTCTTGAAGGTTCGAATTGGGTTAATAATTCTACAGTGGGGAATTTTTCCCCCCAATTCATAATATAAAAAATGTGGAACACCTGCGTGGCTCAGTTGATTAAGCCTCCAACTCTTGATTTCAGCTCAGGTCATGATCTCATGGTTTGTGACTTTGAGCCCCACATGGGGCTCTCCACTATCAGTGTGGAACCTGCTTGGGATTCTCTCCCTTCCTGCCCCTCCCCTGCTTGCTCGCTCTCTCTCAAAATAAATAAATATTAAAGAAAAATATCAAAAATTCTTTTTATAGATATGTGTGTGTATGATATATAATATATATAGTATTTATTAACAAATATTTATCAAAATGACTCCTATGTATCAGGCATTATCTAGGGAAAGTAAGCAAAAGAAACAAATTCCTGTCATTATGGAGCTTATGATTTAGTGGGGGAAATAAAACATAGTAAAGAAGGATGGTATGATAAAGTAAATGCTAAAGGGCATTGAAAAGAATATAAAAATTACTTTTTAGGGACACCTGGGTGTTTCAGTCCATTGAGCATCTAACTCTTGATTTTGTCTCAGGTCATGATCCTAGGGTCATAGGATGGAGCCTCCTGTTGGTCTCTGTGCTGAGTATGGAGCCTGCTTAAAATTCTGTCTTTCTCTCTCTCTCTCCCTCTCCCCCCCCCCCCCTTCCCCCTCTCCCTTTGCCCCTCTTCCCAGCTCTCATGTGCTCTCTCTCAAATAAAAAATAGTAGTAATAAATAAGAAATAAAATTACTTTTTATCTTCCCCTTCAAGACTGACAATGTAAATATTTTCTTTTCTAAAAATTTTTTTAATGTTTATTCAGTTTTTGAGAGACCCAGAGAGAGCACAGGTGATGGAGGGAAGAGAGAGGTGGGGGAGACAGAATCTGAAGCAGGCTCCAGGCTCTGGGCTGTCAGCATAGAGCCTGATGTCTGGCTTGAACTCATGAACCTTGAGATTATGACCTGAGCCGAAGTCCACCACTTAACCAACTGAGCCACCAACGTGCCCCCAGTGTAAATATTTTCTATATTATTTTCTATAGTGCCTGTATACATATCTATTTAATCAGGTATAGTAATTTTTACAAAAATTATATACCATATGTATATAAAATTTTATAGTCTGCTTTTTAAAAAAATCATCTTCCTATGACTCAGAAGTATATTTCTTAATTTTTTTTTTTTAGCACTTATTTATTTTTGAGAGAGAGAGACACACACACACAGAGCATGAGCAGGGAATGGTCAGAGAGTGAGACACACACACAGAATCTGCAGCAGGCTCCAGGCTCTGAGCTGTCAGCACAGAGCTTGATGCAGGGCTTGAACCCATGAACAGTGAGATCATGACCTGAGCTGAAGTCAGCTGCTTAACCTGCTGAGCTACCCAGGCAACCCTCAAAAGTATAATTTTTAATGTCCATATAGTATTTCATCAGTTAGATGACATTGTGAAGAATAATTCTATAATAATATATATTGCCAAATTGTTTTCCAGGAAGTATGTTCATGGATTCTTGTCAGTATTGGGTCTTTCTTTGTACGCATTTTGCCAAATTGATAGGCTTTAATTTGCATTAAAAACTACCAAGTAGGCTGATTCTTTTTATATCTTTTTTGGATATTGCTTCTATAAAACGTCAATGAATTGAGTGGATCTGGAAAAGGACAAAGGGACTGATGAAATAACTTCAAAAAAATATTGAAATTTACGGTATGCATGTCTGAAAATATTTGCCACAATGTATCCACTTGTTGATGTAATGGTAATTTAAATATTTTTTATACACTTGCCTTCTGAAGCAAATTATAAATTAAGCTTCTTAAAAAGAATTGGTTAAAGAACAAATAAAAAAAATTTGTATGGCTGTATTTTGACACCCATGGAGAAATAAGGAGACTGAAAAGTACTTTGATACCACATTAACTTTCCTTTGCCTCAGAAGATAAAATAACCTGGAAAAAAAAAAACCCCTAAATCATTGATACTCTAACCCTTTAAAATTCTATCGCTGTATTTTTTTTCTTACCTTAGCTGACACTCTTTATTAATTCTGTTGATTGCCATGTTTCTCCAAAGAGCTGGGTGGAAGACTGTAAGTCCTAGAAAGTTGCTTTCAGTACTAAATGTAGTATGAGCCAGTACAAATGAAGCTACAAACAAACTACATTGAGAGTTTACTGTCTGGCTGGGAGGAGACACTCAAGATAATTAAGGAGCAAAAAGCCAGGAATGGGGAAGTTCAAATGATTTTCCTTAACTTTTGCTAAGACAGGAACTCTTTTCACATTAGAATCTTGCTAATTTGTTTGACACGAAACTGCAGTTTCAGAATGTATGATATGCATGTTTAATGTTAAGCATAAAAATGCATTTTTAAATAATTACATAATGTTAAAATTTTTTAATGTTTTTTTTTTTTGTTTTTGAGAGAGAGAGAGAGAGAGAGAGACAGGGCAAGAAGGAATGTGTGCAAATCTGAGCAAGGGGAAAGGCAGAGAGAGAGAGAGAGAGAGAGACAGAGGGTCTGAAGCAGGTTCCGTGATGACAGCAGAGAGCCTGATGTGGGGCTCAACATCATAGAGCCTCGAGATCATGACCTGAGCTGAAGTCAGATGGTTAACTGACTGAGCCACCCAGGCGCCCCAACAATTATATAATATTTCCATATAGTCTCTTCTGTTTTGGCTTATTCTTGATTCTCCCTTTTTAATAGAAAGAATAAGAATTAACTTTTAAATAAGGATTAACTTTCAATATTATAGGCCATCAAAAGCAATTCCTAATGAATTGAGTAATGGTGCTCTTGATCAGAAAATAAGATTTCTATTTTGTCAAAATGCATTTTACTTATTTTAGCAAATAGGGAAAGACATTTATTTGTAAGTTACTTGTAAATTTACTTGTAAACATTTACTTAATCCTATTTGTGGATGCTGAAGCCACTTTCCCCTTGTAATCACTGTTAAAATTACAAGTTGTATTTCAGAAGTTCATTGATAAATGAAGTATTCCAAATAAGGGGTTTATTTAGTATTCTGAATAAATACTTATTTCAAATAAACTATTTGGAATTTGGAAAGCACCACCTACAGAAACAAGGCTATTCAAAGGGGGTGAACTCTGTTATTGCATTAGACCCATTTGCAACCCTTTGAATCGTATTATAATATATTCTAATTGTCACTTGGATAGGTGGAGAAATGACAACTTCTGGCCTCTGTGTTAGTTAGAAGTCAGGCCTCTGCTCCTTACCATGTTGCCATCTTGCTCAGGCCAACTCTTATGTACTCATATGATGTTAACTGCTTGGTAGATTTATAAACTTCATTAAAAAGAGCAAGGCACATAATATAACCCTGTAACTATACTGGAATTTAAAATAAAATATAAAGATCAAGGCATAAAAACAACTTTTGTTGAGACCTCTGTTCTTCATATGGCTGCATCTGATCCTCATGATCTCACGACTGATAAATAGCAGAACCAGGATCTGTCCAATTCCAAAGTTTAGGTTCTTTTTGTACCATATAACAGTGATGAGGGGGATAATGGCCACAACTACAAGGTTGATAGAATTGCTATAATAACAGCTCATCATTTTGTGAAGCTTTCCTGTGAGCCAGAGGTTATCTTGGTTAATCTTCACCATAATCTGTGAAACAAGCACCATAAGTAGTGTAGCTTTAGAAAGAACGGAGGCTCAGAGAGGTAAAGGATTAATTTAAATTACCCACAGCCTTAAGTGGTAGAGCAATGAAAAAGCAATCTGATCCCATTCTGAGATTTTAAAATAAAGAACTTAAAATGTAATTATTTTCATTTTCTTTGGTTTCATCAGTGCTGTTACACTGTAGCCATTCTGAGTCATTTGAAACTCTTTGGAATCTATTTTCATTAAATCATAGCTATATTAAAAATAATTTCTATTTATAGATTCGATCGCTTTAATTTTTTTTTTCCAGTACTGCTTTCTTTCATAAATAGTGACATCGTGCAATACCCCTTGAGGGTATTCTCATTTAGTAAATGAGGACACAGACTTCCAGATTAATTGTTTGCATAAGGTCTTTTATCAAATCAGAAATAAATCTAGAACAGGGGCTTAGACAGTTTTTGATTTTTAGGTCATACAACCTCTTTTATCTAGAAACCCTTCATGCCTACATGTTGGGTTGTTTAAAGCTGTGATACAAGATAGTTTGTCCAGAAGGATTCTTGCTGCATTTTTCTGATTTCTCTTTGAGTAAATTAGGTCTCTAGAAGTTCTGTAGCTTGAAGGGCAAGAAAGGATTCTTATGGTTGATGTAATTTCTACTTTCAGTAAAGATCACAAGTATTCATTCCACATAAAATATGTATGCATTGCTCCCTTTTTTTAAAAAAAATATTTAAGAGGAAAAAGTATACCACAATTTATTTAAAAATCTGTATAGAAAAATTTTGAAATATGTAGCCTAAATCTCTCCTGCTGACAGTTAAACTTGTTCTGTTCTCTTCTTATAACAAGTGTGGGCATAGATAACTATTATCCTTCATATAAAAATTCTTCCTAAACTTACATAACAGCATCTTTTAACTGAACCTTTACATTTTTATACCATAAACACTAAAAGCCCTCTGTGAGCCACTTTTGCACCGGTATGACATAAAAGGGAGGGTTCTCACCCCCTGAGGACCTGAGACTCTTGCTGGGGAGATGAAACAGGCACATGGGAGAACTAAAAAGCTTCAGCGTTGTGGTTCCTCACACACGTGCTGAGCGCACGGGGCAAAGAGGGCATCGATGTAAGGAGGATAAGATGTTTCCAGCTCTGTTGGCACAAAATTTGTAAAATGGGGTTTTTTGGGCTTTTTTTTTCCTCCAGCATCTCCAATTAAGTTTGAGACTTATAGCATGGTGCAACTATTACTTAATGGATTTATTACTATGTGGTCGTTTTTAATATTCTTCTTTACAGATGTGATGAGATTGTATTAATAAAGTTTGACAGGACTGAGTAAAGGATTTTCATCATTCTGTAGACTATTTTAAGGAAGACTACAGGAAGCAAAATGATAAAATAGTAACTAGTATAATTTCTGTAAATTCAGTGATTCATACTTGGTTACTAAAGAGTATCTTCTTAAGGTTTTCTCCTTTTAGCCAGTGTTCTTGCCTACATTAAAATTTTTTAATTTGCATATGTATACTGGGTCTATTACCATGTAACCACAGGGCAATTGAGAAGAAAGTTAAAAGTCTTGGGTGATCCTTTGCAAGATGATTTTTTTTCTTTGTTTTTTTTCCTTAAAAAACAAAAAACACTTAAACATTTAATCCTCTTGTTATAGTCCTATCTTTGGATCCATTTGCACTATAAAGTGTCCATTCTCATTGCCATTTAAATTGTATGTAAAATAAGTCAATAATTTAACATTGAGTGAATAAGAAAAAAACATAGGAGGATTTTTAAAAATAATATTCTTAATAAAGTTGAGGTAAGTTGTGTAATCATAGTTCTTATTGTTGAAATAGAATTTACAGATGGCATGATTCAGTCTCTCACTGACAGCAGGTAAAATACCATCATCTTGGACAACTGAGAATTAGAGATATTGGGATATGGTACCTGTTCCAATTAATTCTTTTAGTAAAGTTAACAGGAAGTGAATGAAGGACAGGAAGGGTGATGAATGGTTGAGATATTTAGAGGTTACACTTACATTGTTTGAGAAATGAAAAGTAATGAATTCTGTATGGCAGGAGAATAAGTGAAATTTTAATTGAAAAAGACATCAGGAGGAAGGACTGATTTAGGAAAGAAGTCATGATTTGGTCAGCATGTTGAGCTGAACACCGGTATGGAGATGTTAAAAAAATATTTGGAAATAGGAGTACAGAACTCTGGAGGAAGGTTAGGATCTCACAGCATATTTCTCAAGAATAATGAAATAAAGAAAATGAAAAAATGCTAACTATTGTTGTTGTTGCTGCTTAATTAATAGAGCACATCACATAGCACCTGCCACATGATGGGTACTCAGTGAGTGAATGAGGCTTTGTGGGAGTAGGTTAGATCTTTGCCAATGAAATAACAAGTGAGAAAAGAGTAGGGGAAAAGGTTAAGGGCAGAGCCTTGGGAAATGCTCCCCCCCTTCTTTTTTTTTTTAAAGGAGGACAGGAGTCAGAGGAAGGGCTGAGGAAAGCCAGAGGGGCAAACCTACTTGGTAAATGTCCAAGACAGACGATGAAGCATAAGAGAAGCTCAAGGGAAGAGATTTGGAGAAAAGGGGAACATGAAGATCAAGAAAATACCTGAGTTTTGGCTGTTTAATTTTTGGTGCTTGCAAGTGAACAGTTTCAGTAAAATAAGGGTATGGAGGCTTATTAGAGGCAGTGTGTATGTGGACTATTTTTCAAGAGGCTTGAAGATAAAGAGAGGATCTTAAGAGGTATCAGGAGACTGTATTTTATTCAAGTACAGACAGGTTTGTAGAAGAGAAGGAATTTGAAAATGCAATTAAGAGGTCATATAATTGGTAGAAGATTTTGGAGGAGGTAGGAGGGGCTGCCACTAAGCTCAAGGTAGATAGAGCTAGTCTTAGAGGGGCGGGAGGAGTGATTGTCAAAGATAGAAATCAGAGTAGACTAGAAAGATGAAGATGCAGAGGGGCTGTATGATGGAGTGAAGAAAAATCATGGAATCTCAATTCAGATTACTTTAATCATCATGGGAAAGTACTGGACAAAATCACGTGAAAGAGTTGAAAAACACTGGCAGCTTGACTTGGCAATAACTTGTATAGGAAATGAAGAAAATTATTTCTAAATAGTAGTTTAGCTGAGAATTTAGCTGAGGTTGGTCAATAAGAGTTTGTACTGGCCTCTCCTCACATTTTATCAAAGATTTGTAATAGAGCTAATGGGAAGAACACATGTTACATCTCTAGAACACTGTCATTGTTTTCCCCAAATCATCCCATGGAGTTAAGGGCCTGTAATTATGAATTAAGGACTTGTAAAAGAAGGTCCTTAAAAGAAGAAGCTTATATTTACTTGGGGTTTAGTAATTAGGTACGAAATGGCATAGTTCTCTTACTCTTTCCTTTATTCCTTAGTCCTACATAGGAGTTAGAGCATTTTCAGTATATAACATATCATGGACCTTTCTGTGGGTTAGTAAAAGTAGGACTAAGTCATTATTTTTGATAGTTGTGTTGTAGTCCATCCTACTGATTGATTAAGGTATATTTTACCAATCCCCTAGGTTGGCATTTGGGGTTTTTTTGTATTTGTGTTTTGTGGGGGGTTTTTTGGTAATTATAAAATTGTTTTCATGTATCACTGTACATTTTCCTGACTATTCCCTTAAGATAAAGCCCTTGAAATAGAATTGATGGATTAATGAACATAGCCATTTACATTTTTAAAAAATATTGTGCCAAATCATTCTCTATAAGGTTGTCATTTTGCACATAGACCAACAATGAACGAGAATGCCTGTTTCCTCTTAACCTTACCAGCACTGGGTATTATCATTCTTTTTAAATCTTTGCCAGTTTAAAGTTCTAAAAACATCTTGTTTTACTCTATAGCTCTTTGTTAACCAATGAAATTGAAAATATTTTATTATGGTGTTCATTTGCATTTTATAGTGATATTATTCATTTTCTTAATCTGAAAAATTCTTTTTATATTAAACATTTATTTGGCCTTTGTTATATATGTTGCAAACATTTCTTCCAAGTTTTGTCTGTGTTTTAATTTTTTTGTTTACTATATGGAAAAAATTGTATGTAATAATTGTGTCTTTCTTTATTGGTATCTACTTTTGAATTAGCAGAAAGAATTTCTCTATTTCAAGATTATTAAAAAGTCATATATTGGGGCACCTAGGTGGTTCAGTCAGTTAAGTGTCCAACTTCAGCTCAGGTCATGACCTCACAGTCCATGGGATTGAGTCCTGTGTCGGGCTCTGTGCTGACAGCTCAGAGCCTAGAGCCCGCTTCAGAGTCTGTCTTCCTCTCTCTCTGCCCTTCCCCTGCTTGTTCTCTGTCTCTGTCTGTCTCTCAAAAATAAATAAACGTTGAAAAATAACTTTTTACAAGTCACATATTTTCATCTAGTAATTATATGGTTTACTTTTACCATTAAATTTTTTAATTCATTTGGATTTCTTTCTCAAATTACCAATTTCCAATATTTTGAAATGCCATTTTTCTCATATATTAAAATCTTAAAGAATTTTCATTTAATAGTTTTTATGTGTAGTTTATGTGATCAGGGCAAAAAAAAAATTCACATGGTACACAGGATTCTCTCACCCCTTATTCTCCTTTCCCAGTGTTTCTTGTTCACACATTAAATTTCTACGTATACTACAGCATACCATTTTATTCTGTTCTGTTCATTTGCCTATCCATTTTTTTCATCTATTTTATATTAAAATTTTTTTTAATGTTTTATTTATTTTTGATGCAGAGAGAGACAGAGCATGGGAGGGGCAGACAGAGAAGGAGACACAGAACTGGAAGCAGGCTCCAGGCTCTGAGCTAGCTGTCAGCACAGAGCCTGACGTGGGGCTCGAACCCACGAATGTGAGATCTGACCTGAGCCGAAGTCGGAGGCTTAGCCGACTGAGCCACCCAGGTGCCCCTTCATCTATTTTTTAAATTAAAGTCTCCCCTTTATTGTTCTTCTTTTATAGAACTTCCTGGCAATGTTCCTAATGAATTATTAAGGGGAAGTTAGAGACATTTAGAAGGCAAGTCAGAAATTGGATCCTTGCCTGATTGGTTTTTCTTACATTAATATTTATTTGGAGAAAGAAAGAACTTAGGTAAATTTTTTGTAAGTAGAATAAAAAACAGTTATTTTATAAGTAAAACCAACAAAGAAGCTTAAACTAGAGTTTGTTAAATTTTCAAAACAATTTATTAGGAAGTAGCAGTTACTAATTACCTAGGGATCATAGTACAGTAATGGGTTATGTTAAACTATCTCTTTTTCTAGGTAAATTTAGGCGAAAGACTAGTTCACTGCTATTCAGTTCCAGAGATTTCTTTGACTGGACAATGTACTACCACTATGGTTTGTAGTAGTAGTCATTTCACTTCTGACTCCAAATATATGGGTTTTCTGCACCAAGCAGTTCTCCTAATTCTCTACAGACACCGACAGCATATTCCATAACTTAATTCAGTTCTGACACTAACCACCTGGTGTTAACACAGACCCCACAAGTTCGGAGTCAGTCCAAGACTGGCCCCATTTCAAGATGCCAGTCACAAGTTTGAGCCATCCATACTTCTAACTGTCTGGCTCTATATAGGGATTCCCACAATCCCTCCTCCAGTTTAATAATTTGTTAGAATGGCTCATGGGACTTAGGGAAACACTTTACCTCTACTTACTGGTTTATTGTAAAGGATATAATAAAGGATATAAATGAACAGCCAGATGAAGTGGTGCATCAGGTGAGGACAGGCACATTTGGGGTGTGTCACCCCCTGGCATGTGGGTATGTTCACCAACCTGGAAATTCTCCACATCTTACTGTGTAGGGCTTGTAAGGGGGTTCCAGTACATAGACGGGAGTCATTAAACAAATCATTGGCCATTGGCAGTTAATTCAGTCTGGCCTCTCTGGGGCTGGGGCCTAAAGTTCCAGCTCAAACCATATGGTAAGTTTTTCTGGAAACTAGCCCCACCCCTAAAGCTATTTAGGAGCCAATCAAGATCTTCCTCATTTGCATAAACTCAAGTGTGTTTGAAAGAGATTTATTTTGAATAAAAAAAGACTCTCCTCTCACCCCTGTCACTCAGTAAATTCCAAGGGTTTTAGGAGTTCTGCCTCAGGAACTGGCGATGAAACCCAAATATATATTTCTTGTTTTATCACAATATCACAATTGATTTGAAAAACAATTTGGGGAAATGGGATTGTAGTTACTCTAGATGTCTTTAGGGCACTGCTGCAGAGTCATAGAAACTTTGAGTTGAATGGCCTCACTTATGTGTGTATAAATGTATTGTGCAGATTTTGTGTTTCTAAATAGGCACACGACAAATTCTAAGGCCTAGTAAAACTAGACTCTGAAGTTACTAATCATCTGTGCTTGCATTATTAATTGAGCTCTTCTTCATCTACTCCATTTCTCCATCACTTTAGGGCAGGTTAAAATTTTAGCATTGCCATTTCCAAGCTATAAATCTCTCTTCAGTTGAACAATTGGGCAAGATAATATTTTTTTTGACATTTATTTATTTTTGAGAGAGAGAGAACAGGGGAGGGGCAGAGAGAGAGGGAGACACAGAATCTGAAGCAGGCTCCAGGCTCCAAGCTGTCAACACAGAACTTGATGCGGGGCTCAAACTCATGAACCCTGAGATTATGACCTGAGCAGAAGTCTGATACTTTTCCAGCTGAGCCACCTTGGTGCCTCAATATTGTGTACTTTAGAGGACTGTCATGAAGATTAAATTGAATAACATAAGTGGAAGGACTTGGCACATACATGCCAGTTATTATTCTGTAGACCCTACTACTTTCCCTCAGCAGTTGGATGAAACTATCTCCAACATGAAGTACCAACTTCTTCAGTTTTATTTCAGAAATTATGCGCTCTCTTTTCTGTCCATCTCTACCAGCTCTTCCTCATCACCATTTGAACATGTTCAATTTTTTTGCTTCATTAAAAAAAAAAGGGGCTACCATCACCCACACTGTCCCCAGCTCAGCTCAGTCGCCCTTCCTGACAGCCGCAGGCCTCTCCCTTCTTTTCATGGCCATTTTGTGGAATGCTGCTCAACTTGGGCTTGTCTGATGTTTCCTCATGAGTTGGTTGAATTCATGCATTTTTAGTAAGAATACTGTGGAAGTGATGCTGTGTCCCTCTGAAGGTATTATATTAAAAATGTAGTATGTGAAATTGATACATCTCTTTAGTGGTAATATTACTTTTGATCACTCGGTTAAGGTGGTAACTACCAGGTTCCTCCACTGTTGTATTATTTTTCCCTTTGTCTGTTTGAGTCTCTACAAATACTGTTTTTCTCATCATACTTTCACTCACTGATTATACCATCCACTGATGATTCTTGTTTCCAATAGTTTTTGTTATGGTGATTTTCTATCAGTTTTTAATAGTAGAGGTTCTTAACTTGAGGTTTGCATGGTATACATATTTTACTCGTGCATTTTACTCAGAGAAGAGGTACAGCATTTGTCAGGTTTCCAAGAGGTCATTAGGTAGTATTATCTTTTTCCATCTATCACTACTCTCTCAACTTTATGGTCATAGCACCTATATCCATTAGAATAGATGAAGGAATTCCTTATGTATTTGGCTTCTGTTTCTGGTCCTTCACTGTAGCTTATTCCAAATCTCTCTGAAAAGATTCTAAACATAAAAAAACAAAATACACCTGAGGTGAATAAAAGCAGTATTTGTTTTTGTCCTATGTTGTCTAGACTTTGTCTTCCCTGGCCCACAATGGGGAAACCATTCAATTTTGATATCTGTATTTTTAGTTTTATGTCAAAGAACATGTGTTTTCATCTTTATGAAGTTTTTAAAAGTCAAATACAGAATTCAGTCTGTTTTGTAACAAAGATCGATAAAACTTTTTAAAAGAATATTGCCACAGGTTGTGATAAGTTAATTGTAATTGTTTCTCTTTTATTACAAACTATGCTTTCTTGGAGTAAATAGACTGTCATGAAAGAAAGCTTAATTGAGACCTTAGCTGAAATTTTATAAGAAGTAGTTTATGTTTTTATTTTTAATTCCTCAGAAACTATTTCTATGGCTTTGTCTTTTATATAGCTGGCAAAAATGAGACTCATAGTTCTTTTAGGAAATACTATATCACTTATATGTATGCATTAAAAAAAAATAAAGGTATTACCACAAGATGGCTAGTTTGGTAGAAAAGAATTAAAATATATGCAATAATGATAGATTCAAAGGATTATGCATGAATTAATCTTATTTTTTAATGGGATGACCATGTTAAGTCTAATGTAGTTTTCATAATAGCTTATATTTTTAAATAAC
>NC_043703.1:51029115-51040908 GCF_006229205.1 Suricata suricatta | reverse complement strand
CTTTCTTTCTTTCTTTCTTTCTTTCTTTCTTTCTTTCTTTCTTTCTTATCTTTATGTCTTTATTTTACTTAGAGAGAGACAGAGAGTGAGCAGGGAAGGGGCCAAGAGAGAGGGAGGCACAGAATTGGAAGCAGGCTCCAGGCTCTGAGCTGTCAGCACAGAGCCCGACGTGGGGCTCAAACCCATGGACTGTGAGATCATGACCTGAGCAGAAGTCAGCCACTTAACTGACTGAGCTACCCAGCCACTCCCTTAGGAAATTTCCTGAGAAGCTTGGACTTAGTAGGGAGGAGATCTTAGAGGTAAGGAGGCCTGAACTAGAGAGGTGGTAGAAGGGATGAGTTCAAGAAATATTGAAGAAGTTAAATCATCAGGACATGGTGATAAATTGAATGTAGGAGGTGAGATAGGAATCAGAGATCCTGGCATGGGTGAATGGTCTTCCCCCCTTAAATAGAAAGTATAAGAGGAAGAGCAGATTTGTGGGAAAAGATGATGTGCTCAGTGTTGCACAGGGGAGCCTGAGGTGAGTTTGTGGAGTCTGGTTGGAGATATCCATGTGATAGAACTCTGGTTAAACTTGGAGGAGCTCAAGATTAGGGAATCATCTGCATAAAGGTGGTTGGAACTTTGTCATTGAGCAAGATTACTCAGGCCAGACCTCGTAGAGGAAGAAGAGCTGTGAGTGAAAGATGTGATTCTTGCATTACCTACATGGAATGGGCAGGCAGGAAAAAAAAACAGTTTTTCTACAAGAACACAGTGCTATGGATGCTGAAGAAGGAGACTTTTAAGGAGAGAATGAGAGCATAAATTTAGCACATTAATCCCCTGCCAGTTGTTGAATGAGCAGGAGAAATGTCACTGAGGTTTGCTTCTTCTTTTTCTTAAACCAGATTTTCAAGAATTTTGACCCAAAATTAGTTTTTCTCTTTTGTTCAGGATTTACCAATTAAAGGAAGATACTTTTCCACATCTTTAGTATCTTTTTAGTATTATAGTTTTCCTGTCTCTTACCATTTGGGGCACACTTTATTTCCTATTTTTCCTCTATTACTAATTTTTAAAATCTTTGCATGGAAGACTTATAGGACTATGGTTATAACCAATCTGCCATAAAACCTGACTCTTTTTCTGCTTTGGTAAGTTTGTAATGCTATCAGCATTGAACATTACACTAAAGCTGAATTCATTTTGATGGTGACTCTCATTTAAAAGCTCACGATCCCCATCAGTGCTCACCTAGCTTATTTGATCCTCACAAGAAGCTTGTGGGATAGATAGACCAGATTGTAATCTTCATTTCTTTGTTCTAGTTAAGGAATCTATTTTCTTGTTTAATTATGTGACTGATTCAAAGATAGCTCATAGTTTTCTGTTTCACTGGACATGTGTCTAAAATGTTGCGGCTGAAGGGAACCTCGGAGATCATTTCTTCCCATCTCTTCATTTTACAGCTGGTGAAACAGGCCTAAAGAGAGAATCACTTGCCTAAGATCACATGGGCAGATAAAGCAAAATCAGCTTTCCTGATTTCCTGGTCCCTATAATAAGGACCACAAGTTTAGTTTGCATTACAAGTAAAATTAGGCCATGCTCTGGTATCTTCAATATGTTCATGTTGCTTTTATTTCTTGGAAATAGTGTGCAGTTCGTGCAGCCACAGAAGGCAGAACTCTCGTTTTGGAAGGCTTGGAAAAGGCGGAGAGGAATGTTCTGCCTGTTTTGAACAACTTGCTGGAAAATAGGGAGATGCAGCTTGAAGATGGACGCTTCCTAATGTCTGCAGAGCGTTACGACAAACTTCTCCAAGTAAGAAATGAAAACTCTGGCTCCCTTATCTTGGCTGTTGAGCTCTGGATGGTGCTATTTGTTGTATAAGACATGATTGCATCAGAATGAGGACCGTGTTCAGGTGACTCATATCTGTGGTGAATTGCTGCAGGTAGGTCATGAGATTGCAGATCATATTAGAAGACGTCTCAGGGTTTCACTTTTCCCCCCTCAGGTAATAACTATTTTTTTCTCCCTCCCTCCTTTTAATTCTGTCTTCTCTTTCTCCTTCCTTTCCTGTCTTCTTTTTCTGTCCCTCAACAACTATGTACTGAAAGTCTAATGACTTCTAGACAGTTCTGGGAAGACAAAGCTGAAAAAGTGTAGTTCTTGGCCTCCAGAGGCTCAAAATCCAGGAGATATTGACAGAAATGAATACGATATTTGAAAGATACCCTGATGGTCCAGGCTATCCATTTCTGATGCCTGGATTATTGTAAGAGGCTCTGAAAACCCCCCAGTTCCATTCTGGCTGCCCCACAGCAGTCAGTGATCACTTTATACCATAGGACAGATTAGGTCAGACCTTTGTTCTAAACCCTCTCTCAGTATAAGACCCGAAGTTTTACAATGGAAAATAGGGTCTTGTCTGGTCTGGGCTCTTACTGCCTCTTGGGTTTATCACCTGCTATCCTTTTTTATTCCACTCCAGCTGATAGTATTCTCTTTACTAAAACTTAAACCTGCTGTGTAGGGATTCTACTGGTGCTGTGCAAGTCACTTTGCTCTTCCAGAATGGTTTTTCCCCAGATATCTGCCTGGCTCATTTCTATACCCCTTCAAGTCTTTATTCAAATGTTACATTATTGATGAAACCTGCTCTTGCCTCTTCTCTTCCTCTCTTCCCCCATGCTCCCTGACCTGCTCTGTTCTTTGCCTTAGTCTTCTAAGGCATCCTACATGATGTACTGACTTGCTGTGTTTTTCAGATCATCCTCTGCCTCCCTCTACTAGATTGCACCTTGCACTAAGGCAGGGCTTTTTGTCACTGATACTATCTCAAGCTCTTACAACGATGCCTGGCACGTGGTGGATGCTCAATAACTATTTGTTGAATGAATGAATAAGTGCAATAAAATCTTTAAATGCTGTGATGCCAGTTGATACAAAGAGGGCAACAGCAAGAGAGTGTGGGGCCCTTCAGATGGTTTGGAGAAGGGCTTCATGTAATATTACCAAAGGAAAAGAAGGGGCTCATAAAGCCCCTGCTCTGAGAGCTCTGCCTCTATATTCTATGACTTAGAGAATCTCTGACACCTGTGCTGCTATGTGTGAAATACATATATGCTCGTTTTATTGCCCCAAGTTGGCCACCGATTGCTCAAGAGCAGAATCTGTGTCTTCTGTTTCTTCTGGATACCGCCGATACAAGCCCCGGACACACTGGGCACTAAATAATGCATGTTGACCAGGGTCCGATTGACCTGACACTCCATGGCTGGCAGGATCAGAAATACCTCTCCTGATTTCCACCGTGCATGTCTGTTTTCTCAGAAACCTGTCTCGCTACCCTTTTAGCACTCTGTTCTTTACTGTTTATGGGAGTTTCTAGCTGCTGTTTTCATTGTGTGGTATATAGTTGTCTTGTTTTGGACCTCTATCTGAAGATGACGTCAAACTAATATAATTAGAAGGGGATAATTGAGGATTTAATTGCTAAGAAAGGTTAAATTTATTCATTCATATTGTTATAGTTAATTTAATAAGAGATGAGTATTTATTTAAATTTATTTTAAATTTTAATTAATATATTATAAATAAAATGACCTTAAATAAATATAAGATTGTTAATTTATATTTATTACTTTCAAAGTAGGTAGATGTTGATGTTATGCAAAACATTTTCTCTTTAGATACTTTCTAATTATAAAATTATAATTATAAAAGAACTATTATGGATGAATCCAGCCAGGAGAGGCCTTGAGTGTCACATTAAGAGTTTCTACACTGTCATAAGAGCTGCACCCCCTTGAAGGTATACTGGAAGCTGAGGGCCTGTCTCTCAGAATGTACATGTTCACTTCATATAAACTTTATAGGCTCCTACAGTGGAGGACAGTGAAGGAAGGAATGACATCTAATAGGTGCCTACAGTGGACCACTTGCTTTCACTTACACTGTCAAGTTTAGTTTTCATAATGGCCATAGTAATGTTGGTGATATTATTCTCACTTTATGGATAACAAAGCTGAGGGTATAACAACATGCTCTTAGTCACTTCATTATGTTTATGCTGAGTGCTAGAGCCAGAATTTATAACTCCAAACCCTGTACTGGTTCTAGTCTCAACTCCAAAATATGCTAGTTGCTGGACCATGGATGAGTTATAGAATTCCTTTGAATATCAGTTTGTTCATCCATAAAATGGAATTAAATGTTTATTTGCATTCTAGTAAAAGTTAAATGAGTAGAATTCTTTGAAAGTACTTACCACCTAGTGAGTTTTCAGTATGTTAGTTGTTACTATTAATATGCCTTGGCAGAAATGTACCCATAAACGCAGTTGTCTATTTGAGGTCCATGGGGCAGTCTCTTCTCTGCCAGTGAGCAGTCAGTCCACTTAGGACTACCTTTTTACATTCTCTGGTCTGAACCAGTATATTTTCTGACTCTCCTCATTCAGTTTGTCTATGTTAGTGACCACAGCTTAGAGATCTGTCCCACATTTTTCTTTGTTCCTTGATGTGTTAGCTACTTCTCTGTTCAACACCATCTTCATGTTGTAAGCCTTCCCTAGCACCCTCCTCCTAAAGTGACTTTGCTTCCTTCCTTGATGGTTTGGTTTTGAGGTTGTTTTCAAATACAAATTACTCAACAATCAGGACCTCGGTTCTTTAGCCTGGCAGCTCTTGCAGTTGTAATCTGCATTGTTGATGCTGTGAGTTTTGATCTCTTCCTTTTAGGATCATACCAAAACAGAACTGGATGCTTGGAAGCTTGTGCGAGTTAGTGAAAATTTCCGAGTTATTGCCTTGGGTTTGCCGGTGCCTAAGTACTCCGGGAATCCCTTAGACCCCCCTCTACGTTCTCGATTTCAGGCCAGAGATATTTATTATCTACCCTTTAAGGTAAGTACTAACAAGAATAATTTATTTTTTAAACAGTTTGTCTATTTATATTTGGTTACTATAAAAATGTTACTATGTATGTCCCTCTCAGTAGTTAATGGAGAGAAAAGGACAAAGGGTAAAGAAAATCCCTGGAAATTTGGAAGAAAAATTGTTGGGGCATATTTATCTGAGGGATTTAAAAAGGCTAACTTTTAGAAAATGACACGTATCAAGCGATGTGTTTTTTACTCTTACTTACGTAGTGTCTGCTTGCTTTAAAGTAGGAAGTGTGTCTATAAAATTTGCATTTAATTTGTTACTCTCCTTATCGATTTGATGTTTCTATGTTATTTTAGGACCAACTTAAACTGTTATATTCAGTTGGAGCCAATGTTTCTGCTGAGAAGTAAGCATTTCTGCTACACACACATTTGTACACGTACACATACACGTACACAAACACACATACATTTATATAAATATCTGGACACTTAACATTGAATTTGTTTATTTGTTTTGCTCATTGACTGATTAATTCATCCATTCAACAACTATACTTTGAAGAATTTTTTAGTAGCTGTGGTAAGTGCTGATGATAAAGTTAGTAAGATATGATCTTTGGAGGCAAGAAACTCAAGCTCTAGTAGAATTTAAAGATATGTGAATACATTAGTTTAACATCATATGGTAAGGGCCATAATTTCAAAAAGGCATTGGCATTTGAGATGGGTCCTGAAGAATGAGTAGGCTTTTGCCAGATAAGAAATGGAATTAAGGCATTTTAAGAAGTTATTTTTAAAGCATGGAATATGAGAGTGTATGCCTTGTTCTTGAGGCTATAAAAAGCTCCTAGTGGCTGGGGTTCAGGTTTGGATTAAGAAGGGAGGGAGGTGAGGCTGGCAGGATAAATTTGGGCCAGGTTGTGAAAAAACCTCACATGTTGTGACAGATTCAAGAAATATATCTGTGTATCTAATCAGCTTCTGAGTTTTAAACAGAATATTATAATATGAAGCTGTTGTTTCTTAAGAATTTAATAGTAAATGTCATCTTTTATATCAATTAAGTTGTCTCAGCTCTTTTATATTTAACAAGTGAATGAATTTTATACATTAAAACTATTAGAATAACATTTAACTTCACTTATTTTTTTTTCCCCTAGGATCTCTCAGCTCTTGTCCTTTGCCACCACTCTCTGTTCCCAAGAATCTTCCACTCTCGGACTTCCAGATTTTCCTTTAGATAGTTTACCAGCTGCAGTTCAAATCCTGGTTTGTATAAAATAAATTAATGACTTGTATACCCAATTGTGGCAAAGATTTTAAAAGTTAATCCTTGGGGATTCATCACTTTAGTGTGCGTTGTCATATTTCCTATAAATATTACAAGACTGGAGATTTGCTGGCCCACACTGAGCGGTATAGTGTCCAGAGACCAGCAATGTGTTCTGAGCCCTTACTGAGCTTACAGCCCAGAAGGGAGGGAGATGGACATGCAGTTCAGGTCAAAGCCCCACAGAGAGAAGGGCAACTCAGCCTGGAGAGGCCTGAGGAGCGTGCGGAGGCGGCCTGCAATGTGAGCTGTGCCTCACGCTTGCCCCAGCCTGAGGCAGGGAGTTGGGGCTTTTGCACTCACACACCAGCAGTCACTGGTTAGTGGGTCATCACAAGGGACACAAATTCCCAGTCACTCGCTGCTGTCTTGGCTGTGAGCAAAGCTGGCTTCAGGAGTTCAAAAGTAGTCTTCTTTAAAAGCCTCGCAGCAGATAGCTATTGAAAGGGAAAGGTGGGAGGCTCAGAAAGGATAAAAACAGGTCCCACGTGTTGGGTAGAGCATAGACAGTGTCCACTGCAGGTTGACAAATGTCCTGATAGTCATGTCAGGAATGGTGGAAATGCCCTCCAGGCAGAGGGAACAGCATGCACAAAGGTGTTGAATCACAAACGGGCTTGGTACGTTGGAAGAATGATAAATCGTATCACTAGAGCAAGTGTGTAGGGGGAAGAGAGAGGTGAGAACTCTATTGTGAAGTGTTGTGCATGGTAAGTGAAGTTGTCTGGATTTTATGGTGTGGAAGAAGTGGCCCGTTAGGTATTATTTAGTGGGTGAAGCGTCTGGTAATCAGTTATGTGTTGGAGGAAGATACCTCTGCAGCAGAGAGGAAGGACAGGGAGAACCTCGTTGCATAAGGACCAAATACGAAACCGTTGTAACAGTCAGTGAAGACTGTGCCTAGGAGAGCATAATCCCAGGTCTTAGGGATACTGCCGAGACCAGAGACTTATTTTTAAAATATTGTTCCTATTCATTTATGACTCCTGAGACTCATGAGTTAGGTTTCACAGTATTGTTCACTCTGTTCTATGTATTTAGAACAGCTTTTCTCTTCCTTTTTGTCATGTCTTCTGCTTTTTGGGGTTTTGTTTTTGTTTTTGTTTTTGCTTGGAACTTTTTACTTTGACAGTTCTGAAATCTAAAAAAAAAAAGGTTCAAAAGTAGTAAAATGAACATCTATAATGCTTCAAGTAGAATCACCAATTTTTACATATTGCTGCATTTAATTGCTCTCCTTTTTTCCGAACCATTTGAAAGTAAATTGTGATCAGTATTTTTATATACTTCAGTATGCAACTTGGAAGAAGTAGTAAGATGTTCTTCCACATAACCAGAACCACTATCACACTGCCCAGCATGTTAACAGAAATGCTATAATATCATCTACAGGACAACCTATACTGAAATTGCTCTAATTGTCCCTGTTGGGAAAGCAGTTTAACTCAGGGGAAACTTTTGAGACTAATAAACACTTTCTAACTTTGTAGTTATAACTCTGAAGCTAAGTAAATGTGGATGAGATTAATTCAGATTAGGAACCGGGGCACTTGGCTCACTCGGTTGAGCCAGCTTAAGACTTTGGCTCAGGTCATGATCTCACTGCTGGTGGGTTCAAGCTCCATGTCAGACTCTGTGCTGAGAGCTCAGAGCCTAGAACCTGCTTTGGATTCTATCTCCCTTTCTTCCTGACCTTTTGCCACTCACATTCTCTTTCTCTCAAAAATAAATAAACATTAAAAAACAAAAGAATAAAAGTGAAGAAGGTACCTTGGGATGAATAGGGTAGGGAAATGTGTTCACACATGTAGTTTCAGACATGCTAAATGAAAGTCAATGGGATATCCAAAGGGTCACATTTGGGCAATCGGGAATTTGAGTCTAGAGCTCATGGAAGAGATCAGGACCAGAGACCAAGACATGGGAGCCATTAACAGATAGAAGGTAGCTGAAAGGTGGGGTTGGATAAGCTTACCCAAGGAAAGAGTGTGAAACAGGAAGAGAAGAGGAAGTAAAGAATATTTACTTTTGTAGACTTTTGGAAAATATGAGAAACCTAGTGATTATTTTTAGTAAAGCAATTCAATGTCATATATGCATTTCAGATAAATTTTCTGTGATTATTTTAGATGTTCCTCACACTTATGTATTTTTGCTTCTAAATAGAATTCCTTTCCTGTGATGTCAATCAAACATGCAATCCATTGGCTTTACCCATACACTATTTTACTAGGACATGAAGGGAAGATGACTGTGGAAGGTGTTTTAAAAGTAAGTATCTGCTTCACTTTCCTTTCTTTACCCATTTTCTCTTCTTGTCCCTTCTCTTCCCTTCTTCCCTTTTATCCTTTCCCCCCTTTCCTACTTTTCTCTTTCCACCTCTCTTCCTTTCCCATGCCTCCTCTTGCTTTTTCCTTCCCTTATTTTTCTAGGCATGGAGGCCCTGGCATGCCAGTGACAGGGAAGCAAGTGCAGAGGTGGCTGGTGTGATTGGGTGGTTGGTTTTGTTGAATAAATTAGTAAATCAATTGAACAAATGAGTGAATAAATTGAGGATTGTAAGAGCCATGTTCCTTACTATTGGAAAAGGAACTTATAAACAGAAAGGGAGAAGGAAAGACCTCTGAGGTGTTAGATTGGAAATGGAGGAATCAGTTTGAACTCATTTTTTTTTAACATTTAAACATATATATAAACAGAGTAATAGATATAGATACTGTGTGTGTATGTGTATACAGACACATATTTTCTAACTCTGTCCCCTAAGAGGGCCTAAAAACTGTGACACTTCAGTAGCAATGATCATACAAAATGCCAGGACATTGGTTTCCAAATACGATACTTCCTAAAAGGAATCAGAACTCCTAGGAAGTAGGGCTGGTTCAAGGCTCAGCACAGGGAAAGTACATGATGAACTTGGATCATCTTATTGTGCCCAAAAGTAAGGAAATGTTTTTTAAAAATAATGTTGACATACCAAAATGACAGAGGAGCCAGCTTGAAGTGACTCCCATTGGGCAAAATGTGGGACAATTTTAGCATCAAAATAAATAAAGATAGCAATTGATTATAGACTGTTTAACAAAATAGGAATTCCTATGTTCATTTTGATATAAATGAGTAAAAAAAGGAGGAGAAGAAAAATCTCATTCTAATATATTTGTTTCTCCCTTATCCAAAAATCTACAAGGGGAGTACAGAAAGAAGTATTCTTTATGTAACTACTAATAGTGAGAAGAACTCAGAAGTAGATGCTAGGTACTTCAGCAGGTTTTTTTCCACATATCAGCTAGTCAAAGAAACATTATTTTCATTTATTGGTGATGTCAATAGTAATAAAAATAATAGTAATAATAAAAAATAAAACTAATGTAAAGCTCTTCCCCATAGATGCTGAGAAATGTAGTTGGGGACAGAATCTAAATGAAAAGCATGAAGAAACAAGGAGAAAATATAACTATATAGTTCACTTTAAGTTTATTCTAGACATTGACCAAAAGAACTAGAATTCATTTTTTATTTAATCAACAGCTGAACTAAGTTGGCATTGGTCATTGAAATAGAGTGCCTAGTGTTAAAGAAAAAGTTGTGATTCCAGATCCCCAATGCCTGGAGAATAATGGTAGGTAGATAGTCAGGAATAAAGAAGTTATGGAGGTCTGATAAAATGAAGCAATGTAACCTTTTTAATGACACAGCTCAAAGAAGATATTTAGTGCCTAGAAAAGTCAGTTAAAATTCAGAACACCTTTGTTTTCCTAAACAAGCAATAAAGATGGTTAAAATGTCTTTCATTCTTAAGATGGTATTCATCGTATGATGTTGATACTCTAAAAACATGTTTCTGTAGTTATAAATCACTTTTAGCTTTTAAAGATGTCTTAAAATACTCTCACTCTGAATCTGCTATACTTTGAGAATGGTATGCTTTTGTTACAGTATAGTAACAAGTACATTTGGTCTTTTAGGACCATGTCTTGGCTCTCTGCCCTTCTTAGGTAAGACCAGTAGGGTCTGTCTAGTACACCTGAAAACATGGTTGTGGAACTGGAGGTATTTTGATATTAAAGATAAATACTTGGGAGTCAATAATATATAGGTGTTAGTTGACTTGATCACATAGATGAAGAACTAAAGAGGAACATATATGGTGAGAAGTACTGTCTGAAGACTAAACCCCACAAGAACCAACATTTAAGGATTGGACAGCACACAGAGAACCTTCAAATTAGACATAGAAAGAGTAGTCAGGGCATACAAATGGTTCATAACCTGAAACTGGATGAGATTATTCAGAAAGTGAACACTGAGAGAATATATAAAAGATCCATTCCTGAAGTCCCCTGATGTGCACTGGTCAGGTAATTGAAGAAGAATCTGCAGAAAAGACTGAGAAGGAGGAAAACAAATTTATTTATTTAGTTAATTTGACAAATAGGGTATTATTGGTGAACTTAATGGGAACAGTGCTAGTGGAGTGGTGGGAATGTAAGCTAAATATTAGTGAGCTGACTAATAAGTCAGAGATGAGAAAGCAGAAACAGTGATTACATACTACTTGTAAAATAAGTGTGATGGTGAAAAGCAAAAAGATAGTGGTCATTCAAGGATTATGTAGAAATGAGAAAAGACTGTTTATTCCTTAAAATGGGAAGACAAACATCATAGGAAGAGGGGATGAAATCTGTGGAATACGTGGAGAATATTTATGGAAATATGGTCTGAGAGAGGCAGGAAAGGACATTTCCAGAGCACCATTCTGCCTTGATTTGGAATGATGGGAGAACATATTTTTCCACCCAGCATCTGGGGTGATGGAATTATCATTAACTGAGGTGGAGAAAGCAGACTTCCAGTGGCTTTACATTCACTCATAATTAAGGCAGAAGTCCTTTCTACTGAGACACTGGGAGAAGAAGTGAGGATTGATGAAAATATAGAGGATTTTGAGGACTGGGGGAAAGAATTTTACTTGTTCATTTAACACACCTTTATTGACCACTGACTGCCCCATGTATGATTCTAGATTCTGGAAATTTGGAGTGAACCACATAAATACATTATGATATTATCCTAATGGAGTTTATATTCAAGCAAAGAGTGGAGGAGTACGAGCAGGAAGTCTCTGTTGTGGGTGGAAGAGGCAGCTAGATGACCAGCTGAGATAGGAATGAATTGGTTCAGATGAGTCCTAAGGAGAGATGTTGGTTGGCGCTAATTGCTGATTGGCATTGGAAAGAGAGCCCAGTGGGGGCACCTCGGGGGCTCAGTCAGTTAAGCATCCAATTTGACTCAGGTCATGATCTCACCATTTGTGGAATCAAGCCTTGCATAAGACTGTGTTGACAACTAGCTCAGAACCTGGAGCCTGCTTCGGATTCTGTGTCTCCTTCTCTGACCCTCCCCTGCTTGTGCTATCTCTCTCTGTCTCTCAAAAATAAATAAAAAAAATTTAAAAAATTTTAAAAAAGGTTTTTTCCTACTTTCTTCTCAAGAGTTTTGATGGTTTCCTTTCTCACATTCAGGTCCTTGAGCCATTTTGAGTTGATTTTTTGTGTATGGTGTAAGAAAGTAGGAA
>NC_043703.1:51014720-51029015 GCF_006229205.1 Suricata suricatta | reverse complement strand
CACCTCACGCCAGTCAGAGTGGCTAAAATGAACAAATCAAGAGACTATAGATGCTGGCGAGGGTGTGGAGAGACGGGCACCCTCCTACACTGCTGGTGGGAACGTAAACTGGTGCAGCCACTCTGGAAAACAGTGTGGAGGTTCCTCAAAAAACTATCTATAGCACTCCCTTATGACCCAGCAATAGCCCTGCTAGGGATTTACCCAAGAGATACAGAAATGCTGATGCATAGGAGCACATGGAATGACATATGGCCATTTGTAGGACAGTGGCTGGACCTTGAGGGTGTCATGCTAAGCGAAATAAGCCAGGCAGAGAAGGACAGAAACCATATGTTTGCACTCATAGGTCTAACAGGAAAATGGGAGAAACCTAATGGAGGACCAGGGGGAGGGGAAGAGGGAAAGAGAGTTGGGGAGAGAGAGGGATGCAAAACTTGAGAGACAATTGAATACTGAAAACGAACTGAGAGTTGAAGGGGAAGAGGGAGGGGGGAAAAGAGGTGGTGGTGATGGTGGAGGGCACTTATGGGGAAGAGCACTGGGTGTTGTATGGAAAACAATTTGACAATAAAATATTATGGGAAAAAAATTTAAAAAAAAAAAAGGAAAGAGAGCCCAGCAAAGACTTGGGCTACCTACTTTTTTGGTATCCAGGAAATATGGTACAGAGAATTTCTTTTTTAGTTCTCCAGAGCCTAGAGAAAGATATGAAGAAAATGAATAACTTGGAGGGACAGGATTGAGAATAATGAGGGTGAATATGGAGGCCTTGCAGGTCAACTTGTAATTAACATTTCCTTTTATTAAATTATATTTCATGGTTCTAATGATATAATCCCAATGAAAGTATATAAAAATACATTAGTATTGTTCATTTAATTGCTTAATTGATATTCAAGAATCAATAGGAACTACCTATTAATGTAAAATGGTCAGGCGAATAAACTTTGATTTTCTACTTCTTGGTAACATATAGTCTGAGAGAATTATATATGTATTTTATTCTTCAGTTACGATTTTGATTAACAGTCCTTTAAATTTCCCAGGCCAGCAGATGATAATTCATCTTGCAAATTGAGTTCTTTTACTTAGGGTATTCTTAGGGTCTTCTAGCCTACTATTTTGATTCTACTGAAATATTTTAGCTTGAATTATTTATGACATAACCAGTTATAGCAAGAGGTTCGAGGCATTAGTGTTCATTTCTGGAATATAATTGTTCTGCAATCAATCCTATATCAAGTTAGGCTGACATTATTATAGCTGGGGTTATAAACATACCTTTAAGCTAAGATATTTATTTTCTTAGAATTTAATGACCCTGGATTCTAAATTCTAACGAATTTAATTACATGGCTAAGGCCTTAGTCCTCTCCTGTTGAGCCTCCCTTAAACTACAGCGTCGCTTTTTTTTTGCATGAAATTAAAATGTCAGTAATTGTTATTTGTCTACAACATGGAAGCAGCGCCTACCAAATATGATACTATGGGAATTTGTGTGTATAAAATGCATAATATATAAAACATATTTTTTAATGGTAGCACAAATGGACAATTTTTCTTAGGTTTGAGGAAAGGAGTAAGTCTTAAGTACTTAGGACACCAAAAAGACTTGAATTGCTTTGCTATGCTTAGAACGTTGAGGTTGAAAATAATTTTCTTCCCCAAAATCTATTTTCTGGAGTTGTGGCATTCTGTTGAATGTTGAAAGTGATCTGTTTCTACATTGAGGTTCAACTCTTTCACAATAGTGATAATGTTCTAAAACTGTGGTAGAATTTCGACAGGTTAGTTTCTGCCTCTTCATACTGAAAATGAATTAACCTTTTCATATTGAACATGCTGCTATTCTAGGGCATAGGATTTAATTAATTTTCAATTAATATTCTCATTTCCATATACTTGTTTGTGTTCTTTGTGTGCATTTTTTGTATAACCAGCTGGTGCGAGGGGTGTAACCAAGCGTTAGGAGATTGACAATTGTTCTGTATGGAGAAAGATGTTAACTTTTACATCCAGTAAAGTCTTGCTGGTCTTAGCCTTTACATCCAGTTTGACAAATACTGAAAACTACACCACAGAAGGCACTGTGCCAGATACTGTGGAAGACTGATTGTTATGATATATTGTAATCAGGCTAATCACACAAGCAAACAGCGGAATGGTGTCCAGGAAGTTTGGTGTCATGAATTTCAGGCAACAGTAACATCAATTGATTTAAGAAGTCAACCAAAATAAGTCTTATTTAACTTTAACACATTGTCAAGAGTCTCATCATCCTTTCCAAGAAACTGGAACCTTTGATTAACAAGAAATGGAGGCTGTGAACTTTTACCAGTTCAGGAATTAAGTGACTTCATTACTTGTCACTGAGTAAATCTTAGGGACTATTTGCATATCACCTTTAATAATTGGATTAAGTAGAATGACTTTTGTAAAAATAGGAAAAATTTCTCATTAATTTTTTGCCTCTATTTCTATAATATAGAGTGAGTTTCATTTCTAATTAAGATGAATCTTCCAGATATCCAACATTAATACTAAAATAAAAAGTAAGTTACATGATTTTCTTATAATTTTGCAGCGTTTTGAACTCCAAGATTCAGAAAGCTCTGTGCTTCCTAAAGAGGTGGTGAGAGTGGAAAGGCTCATTGAAAGCCATTCCCCCCAAGCGTCTGTGACTGTCCGGATTGCAGGAAAAGAGGTGACCATTCAGGTAAGGGATAAAGTTTATATAGACTTTCTGAGATGTGCTTTGTTCTGCCCATTTATGATCTCCTTTTAAGTCTTCTTTGGCTCTATAGTGTCACATCTATATATCTGTATCTATATCTATCCATGTATCCACAGTCATGGATGTATGTAAACTGGAAAAGTTCAGGAGAAATGTAAGGTATCTTTTCATCAAAAACTAAAGTTGATCTCTGGGAAAATCAAGTGAAGTACCGAATCAAACATTTTGTCTTCTGAATCCTTGATAAGAAATAGTGTTTTCAAACATATTTAAGCAGCCGTGGAACACTCTTTTCAAATAAAATCTTTCTTAGCTACATGCAACAGTTAAAAGAGGAGCTGTTCTAGTTGGAGAGGTTTTAGGAAAGTGGAAGGATATTTGGTCACAGAGCTCCATATGCTTGCTCTACCTCCCTTCCTTCCAACCTGAGAGCCCTGAGGGGATGGGAAAACTAATGAGTGAATGTGGGAAGAAAAATGCTCGCCTTCTTATGTGCCATAGCACACTATAATTATGTAGCCTTTTTATGTGCTCTGATGTGATCTTATTAATACTTAATAATGTTGCTGCATTTATTCATTTATCAAACTGAACATTGATTAATGTCTACGATGAGCCAGGCTCTGCATTAAAAATTATTAGTGCCTACTGTTTATTAGTTACTATATTCGTCTCTTGATAAATATACCACAAATATATTATGCCATTAAATTCTCCAATAACCCTGGAGGCAAGTTTTATGATCTCCATTTTATAGGTTGGAAAGCAGATGTAAAGAGGGTAATCGATTCATTCATGGTTATCAGCTAAGAAAAGTCACAGATGAAACTTCTAGTCAGGATGACTTTCTACTACACTCTTCTGTCTCCTTCAGTTGAATGACCTCACTAAGTGATGGTCTAAATAGAGGCAGATAAGTAAGGACTGCATTGGAATGGCTGTGGAGATACAGAGTGAGCTGTCCTCAGGTATGACATAGGAGTTTTTCAGTGGCTCAGGAGTGGAAAGGTGATAGGACACTTCAGACATGTCCAAAGGCATTAAGTATGAGCAAGCTTTCATTGTTTGCTTCTCTTTGCTAATGGCTTTCTGACTTCATTGCCTCCAGTTCTTTCCACCACCATGATGATCTTTTATAAATGAAAATCTGATCTTGTCACTTCCAAACTTATAATTCTGTAGGGCTCCTGTTGTTGTACTGTATGGTGGGTCCCAAGTCTGACGCAGAACATGGAAATCTAGTGGAGTCCCTAGGAGACAAATGGTGAGAGGATAGGAAATAAAAGAAGTAGGTGTGAAGGATGAGAGGGGAAATTTTAAGACCAGATGATTCTGAGTGGTAAACTAAGAGTGGAAAAGGAATTGTGGACATGGATTTTAGAAATCAGGATGTCATTGGTGATTTTGCAGAGTCCCAGTAGACTGACTTGAAATTCTGTGCTTAGCACTGGAATTTGGACAAAAAAACTTCATTTTCAACTACTGACATTGTTATTATAAGTTATAAATAACCCTCAAATGACATGATTCTTATGAAAATGTCTGACAGCACAGGGATTTAATTTTAGAGGGATGATTGATTTGGAGGGTTGATGATAATGATAATCAGATCTGTGGATAAGAAAATAGTTGCTCTATTGAAATATCAAAACCAGTACAGAATTGAATTGAGCAAGGGATTATTAGGGGCTTCTAAATGGCAGTTATGGGGGTGCCTGGGTGGGTCAGTCGGTTAAGCGTCTGGCTTCTGCTCAGGTCATGATCTCATGGTTCGAGGGTTCAAGCCCCGCATCTGGCTCTGTGCTGACAGCTAGCTCAGAGCCTGCTTTGGATTCTGTGTCTCCCTCACTCTCTGACCCTCCCCTGCTCGTGCTGTCTCTGTCTCTCAAATATAAATAAAAAAACATTAAAAAAATAAATGGCAGTTATGTTCTTTCATTTACTAATGTTTTGAGAAACACATATGCATATTATATTTACTTCTCTTTAATTATAGGTGCCAGCTGGGACCAGACCAATAAGTCAACCTTGTGCAGCAGACCATTTTGTACAAACTTTAAGCCATAAACAACTACTGGCTGAGATGATGCAGTCACACATGGTTAAGGACATATGTTTAATTGGAGGAAAAGTAAGAATAGTAGCAGTCTCACTGCAGATTTCTGTTTCCTGACTTTTGGTTGTTTTGACTTATCCCTTGAATGATTGTGCTTCCATTTGTAGGGTTGTGGAAAGACCGTCATCGCTAAGAACTTTGCAGATAACTTAGGATACAACATAGAGCCCATCATGCTCTACCAGGTATGATGTTCATTTTTAGTTCTTGGACTATAAAAATATATGTTTGGACCATCAATAGAATTTACGGATATTCTTCTTTGAATTATGTATGACCTGTTAATTTTGGTGTACATAAATAACTGAAATAAAAATGAAATTGGAGTACAATTATAATTACTTGGAACTTTTGAAAGCACATTTTAGGGTATTTAATGTACACAATATATCAGCATCTGTGTCTGTTTTTCAGGAGAGATTCAACTTACCTGCATGTGCACATGTACACAGAGCACATTTAGTAGTAATTTGGAAATCTAAACAAAGTGGGTTTTAGCAGCAGTATGAGATAATTACGTATTCACTGAATAGATTTGTGTGTGTGTGTGTGTGTATGTGGAAAAATACACACAAAATGAAATTTACCATTTTAACCATTTCTAAGTGTACAATTCACTGGAATCAAGTATATTCACAATGTTATGTAACCATCACTACTATCTATTTCCAGAACTTTTTTTTCTTTCCTATATCTCTTATTTCTTTTGACCTATCTTGTCCGTCGCCTTCTCTTCTTCCCCCTGGCAACCACCAGTTTGTTCTCTGGATTTATAGGTCTGTCTCTGCTTTTTGTTTGTTTTGTTTTCTAGATTCCATGTGTAAATAAAATCATATGGTATTTGTCTTTCTTTGTCTGGCTTATTTCTAGAACATTTCATATTCCAGATAGAAACTCTGTATTCCTTAAATAATAACTTCCCACCCCCCCAACCCCAGACTTTGTTAACCTCTGTATTACTTTCTGTTTCTATGAATTTGCCTATTCTAGGTACCTCATTTAAGTAGATGCAAGCACTTTTTGTCACTTTGTCTCTATTTTACTTAGCATGATGTTTTCAAGGTTCATTCATGTTATAGCATAGATCGGAATTTCATTTCTTTTTATGGCTCAATAATCTGTTGGATGGATGTACTAACTTTTGTTTATCCAAATATCGGTGAACACGCAGTTGTATAAACATTGGTATATAAATATCTGTTTGAGTCCCTACTTTCAATTCTTATATCTATATTTAGAAGTGATATTACTGAACCATATTGTAATTCTATGTTTAATTTTTTTGAGGAGCTATTATACTGCTTTCTGTAGCACTGACACCAATTTACATTTCCACCAGCAGTGCGTGAAGTGGTAACTCATTGTAGTTTTGGTCTGCATTTCCCTAATGACTATAATGATATTGAGCATCTTCTCATGTACATATTGACCATTTGTATGTCTTATTTAGAGAAATGCCTATTCAAGTTCCTTGCTTGTGTTTCAATTGGGTTTGTCTTTTTGTTGTTGAGTTGCAGGATGTCTTTATATATTCTGGCTATTAGCCCATTTTCAGTTATGATTTAGAAATATTTCCCCCCGTTCTGTAGGTTATCTTTTTACTCTCTTTATACTATCCATTGATGCACAAAAGTTTTGAATTTTGATGAAGTCTAATTTATCTTTTTGTTATTGTTGCCTATACTTTTGATGTTATATACAATCAGTCATTGCTAAGTCCAATATTATGAACTTTCTCTGTTTTCTTCCAAGAGTGTTATGGTTTTAGATCTCTCATTTAGGTCTTTGTTCCATTGTGAATTAATTTTTGTATATGGTGAAAAGTAAGAGTCCAACTTCAAATCATTTGCATGTGGATATCCAGTTTTCCTAGCACCATTTGTTGAAAAGACAGTCTTTTCCTCATAGGATGGTCTTAGCATCCTTGTCAAAAACCAATTGACTGTATTATGTGAGGGTTTATTCTGAGCTTTCTCTTCTATTTCATTGCTCTGTCTGTCCTTATGTCATTATCACACTATTTGGATTTCTATAGCTTTGTAGTAAGTTTTGAAATAAGGAAGTGTGAGACCAACTTTGTTTTCTTTTCCAGGATTGTTTTGGATATTCAGCGTCCTTTCAGATTCTATATGAATCTTAGATTAGGTTTTTCTATGTATGAAAAAAAATGCTGTTGAGGTTTTTATAGGTATTGCACAGAAAATGTAGATCCCTTTGGGTAATATTGTCATCTTAATATTAAGTCTTTCAATTTGTGAACATGAATGTCTTCTCATATATTTGTCTTCAATAATTTCTTTCAGCAGAGTTTTATAGTTTTCAGTGTACAGGTCTTTTATCTTCTTGGTTAAATTTATTCCTGAGTATTTTTTCTCTGATATATTTGTAATGATATCTCCTAAGACATTTTTATTCTGCGAATTTATTGATTCTATATGTTAGTCTTTGATTATAGTGATTATAGTATCTTTTTACTTACAGCAGAATTTCCATTTTTATTTTTGAACAATTTTGGGAGTGGATGCAATATTATTTACTTACATTTTAGGTTGTAGTTTGCCTTTTTAGTTAATTTTTTAAGTCAAACTTCTTTTATTATTACTGACACTAAATATACTTACATTAAAAATGTTTTTATTTTTGAAAAATAACATTTAAACTGTTACTTATTGTGACTTTGAATTATAGAAAATGTTAACAGCTCATACTTCAAATGATTCTGTTGAGAAGGTTCCTTTCAATGCTGCTTTAAGATACTTTGTGTCTGTTGGTTGAATTGGCCAGAGTTTACATGAAATCTGTGAAGAAGCATATGATTTATGAAATAATTAAGAAAATTAAGGTGAATAGATTAAATTAGTAGTGATATCCTTGGTCTTTAGATATAAATGTATAGGGAAAAGAAAATGAATTTCTCCACTTTATAGGAGGTAGCAAGTCTTGGGAACTCACTGAAAATACATTTTGAAATGAGTTTTTATGAATTGATTCTAGGTCTACTGGCTTTTTAAAGAAAATTAAGGAAGTTGAGAGAGAGAGTTTATCTTAAACTTAATTCCTGGCAGATGCCATGAAGAATGCCCTCCCCTCTTATGAATCACGCTTCTGGGAGTCTTTGTCAGAGATCAGAAGGCAGATGCTCCTTCATCTGTCCATACCCTTTCATTAGCGGGTTAGAAGTGATCTGAGGATGACATGTTATTGTCTCACCAACCTGTTAACTACCAACTTTTAAAATTTCCAATGAAAATACTTTTCTACCAAGTAATTGGGAGGGGCGGACACCCAAATTATCAATATATTTCTAAAATAAATTTTACTATAAATATCTTATAATCAATGTATGGGTTAAGGACAAATACAAGCACAATGTATTTCCCCAGTGCCACTGCTTTGAAATCATATGAAGAAGACCTTTTGAGGGTAATATTTCTTTTCTTTGTGACTCTAACTTAATTTCTTAGTAGTATTATTTCTAGAATTATACACATGATTATTTTCTTCACGTTAAAATAAAAACACTCATTCCAATGAAGCCTGGAAATAATTTATGCCTCATCAGTTTTTCCAGACAATACTGTTGCAGGTGTCTGTAGTCACTTTATGGTGATTTAGTAGTCATCCTAAAATTATATGCTTGAGCAGTGAAAATGATGATCACCTCATTCTGCTCTTCATTAAAAGAAGAACCAAACAAGAGAGTATATATATCCATCAATTTAGATCCACTGGAAAAGTACCCAAAGTATCCTGCCATTGAAAATGTTATCTGTACAGATGAAAGAATTTGTTTAAGAGGCTGAGAATAGACTTCTTAATATATTATTGGAGAATGACAGCAAATTAACAAACATACTATTTTAATGGGTTTTTTGTTTTGTTTTGTTTTACTTTCTTGCTCAGTTTGTTGATTTATGGATAAAGGTAGGAAGATGATACCATTAAGGATTGGGAAAACTGGCACAGAGATACGCAAATTAATCATATATTCTGAAGCTCCTTTTCCAATTTTGCTTTTCTGCTCATTAGTCTTTATAGGAGACTTTATAGAAGAAAAGTGATTTCTGAAAGCATAGACTTCAGAAAGGGATAGAGAAATGTAAAAAAGTAAGTGAGTCCGTCTCCATGAACTGGATCAAAGAATAAATTAGGCACTGTATTGACATTTGCAGATTTTGTAAACTGTTAATCAGTTGGTTTTCCTGATAGAAACCAAGCTCCTGAGATCAAATAGAAGGCTCTTTGTTCACACTTTCATATTTATTAGTAGAGCTCATTGATCCCTCTGGTACAGAGGAGCTAATTTAATAGAGTTCAAGACAGGTTCCGGTTGTATAATAATATAGTCCATATTAATGAAAAAAATTCTGGAGGTTTGACCCAACATAGAGAATTTAGTGGGAATAAGTAACCCAACGACTGTTTTCCTAGAAGATGTGGAGATTTCCCTGTTATTTGTATGTGTATAAAGCTACACTTAATCTGTGAGTTTTGCTTTATTTTTAGACTTGACTATTTTTAGAACTGGATTTAATATGAAGAAAAAGAAAAACAGAGCCTTAACACAGATTTGTGGCAGTATGTAAAGTAAGTTTTATAATAGATCATAAAAAGCTTAAATCACTTGGCTCAAGTGTTAGGTCAGATTCTTTTTTTTTTTTTTTTTAAATAATAGTTTATTGTCAAATTGCCTTCCATGTAACACCCAGTGCTTCTCCCCACAAGTGCCCCCCCCGCTCCATGACCATCACCCCCTTTCCCCCTCTCCCTCCCACTTCAGCCCTCCGTTCCTTTTCAGTATTCAATAGTTTCTCATGATTTGTGTCCCTCTCTCCCCCAACTCTCTTTCCCCCTTCCCCTCCCTATGGTCCTCTGTTAGGTTTCTCCTGTTAGACTTATGAGTGCAAACATATGGTATCTGTCCTTCTCTGCCAGGTTAGATTCTTTTAACTGGTTATTTTTTTTTTAGTGTTGAAGCCAGTGATTTCATAGTATTGAAGAAATCCAAGTTATTATTCTTTTCCTTCACAACCAGATAAGGGCATGTATCCAGATTTCTTTCCACACCATCATAAACAGCATTAGATCTGAACTATCTTTCTTTTGTTAAAGTATTAGTAGTATAAAAGTCAGCTCCAATATGAAATTTAAGAACAAATAAGTTCATGGGACTTGTAATGAAAATAATCATTATCTAAAACATATTGAAGTCAGAATCATTTTGATTTTTTTAGTTAAGTTTTTCTTCCTATAGCTAACCTCAAACCAAATTCTTTTCTCTATCTGTCACCTAATCTACAATTTCTACTTCTTCCTATTCATCCAGATACAGTAGAAATATCTTTATTTCTCTCATTCTTTCTCCTTTCTTTTCGCTTCTTTGTGTCTTGGATTTATTTACTTGCTTCTTGTCTTTGCCTTGACTTTGTACTTTTCTCTCATCAAGATGTTAAGATAGGTATATTTATTTAAATGGTTAATATTCAGCCTTGGAGGCTTTCATCTTGTTTCCTTGATTTTTTATTTTGCCACAATCTGTGATCCTTCCTGTCTCCTTTGTCTTTTTTTTCTTTTCCAACATAGACTAGCCTTCATAAAGCTAAGAATTTAGTAATTTGCTATACTCTAAGAAATTACTTGTGTCAGCTCTTTTAACTTTCTTATAAATTATTTTCAAAGAACAATGCATGTCATCATCATGTAAGAACTATAAAATTGTTGACTTGAGCAATTCTTTTCAAGTCCCAGGCTTACAAGGCTCCTGTTTCTTGTCTTCTTGAGTTTCTTCTTAATAATGATGTTGCCTTGTTTCCTACCTCCTTTGTGTAGAATGTGCTTTAATATTTGTTGTAGTTCATCAAAGTATAAAATTTAGGGAAATTATAAAATTTTAAAAGTTAGTAGAATAAAATGTCCCTTTTAATGTGATTTCATATTTAAATATGATTTCATATTTCTTGCCTATAATATCAGAGTCATGCTAGAGGGACCAATAACCATAATGTTCTTTGTAGTAATTTCATAGATAAGATATAATGCATTATACTGTTGTTTATAATTGTAAAATTATAAATATTACACATTATATGGAATAGTTACCTCAGTAAATTTCATCAGGGTGCTGATAAGCATCTGACATTTGCACACACAGAGAATTTTACAAATTAAATTATAAAGCCACAAACTACAACCTTACTCCAAGTTGCTTCACAAATATACTTTATTAGAACCAAGAGAGTATAGATGACTCTGTAAAGAATCACCATTATTGGAAAAGGTTATTCAAGTTTACGCTCAACTCATTTTAAAATCAGTGTTGTGATTATTGCCTATGCATACTAACACTATTAAATTTCTTTTAAAAATTAATAATGAAATGAGTAAACTCATATTTATCAAAATCATTTTTGGCAGTTGGCATAATTTTTTTTACCACATTTTAAAAAATTTCATGTAGTACCTGTGCTTGATTTTTATGTAAAAATGCCACAAGCTTTGTTATCCATATTTTGTAGCTTAAAAGGAGAAGTGATAACGTCTCTAATTATTTGAATGCACACTGCACACTTCAAATACATGGGAAAGCTATTTCTTTCATGTAGAAGTTATATAAAGAAGCAGTTTTAGAGAGTGTAGCTAATTACTTAAATAAAAGCCAGTCTTATGTCACTTGATCAAGAAAAAAATATTGGGGCTCCTGGGTAGCTCAGTCAGTAAAGTGTTCAACTCTTGACTTTGGCTCAGGTCATGATCTCACAGTTTGTGAGACTGAGTCCTGCATCTGCTTCTGCGCTGACAGTGCAGAGCCTGGTTGGGATTCTGTCTTCCTCTCTCTCTCTGTCCCTTCCCCATTCACTCTCTCTGTCTCTCTCAAAAATAAATAAATAAACTTAAAAAGAAATAAAAAGGAAAAATATCCAACAAATTATAATTTAAACAGGTTGAGTTGGAAGATGTGGGGATTATAACACGAGGGTTTTGTGAACATTTGTTAAAAAAAAAAAAATCGGTGGCTATTATTTAGACCTGAATATATACTCTTTCTTTTTGGAGATTTAATTCAGGATCTATTTAGAAAACAACTGATTTCCATCCTCCAGTTAGTTTGAATAGAGTGTTTATGCACATTCTGTTATTGTCTTCCTTAAGGGTTCTTTTTTTTTTTTTTAAATGAGAACCAAACAAATGACTGATAATACTCTGTAACAGAGTTGGTAAACTTTTTTTTTAAAGGGCTGGATCATAAATATTTTGGTCTTTGTGGAGTATGTGGATCATATTGAAACAACCTGACTGTACTATTGTAATGGAAAAGCAGACGTTGGCAATATGTGAATGAATGAGTGTGGCTGTGATCTACCTTATCACATTTTTTAAAGTGTTTATTTATGTATTTATTTTGAGAGAGAGAGAGAGCCCATTGCTGGGGAGGGGCAGAGAGAGAAGGAGAGAGAAAATCCCAAGCAGGCACTTCACCGTCAACACTGAGCCCAATGTGGAGCTTGATCCCATGAACTGTGAGATCATGAGCTGAGCCTAAATCAAGGTCTGATGCTTAACCAACTGAGTCACCCAGGTGCCTGTTATTCTTTTCTTTTCTTGTTTTCATTGATGTATAATTCACATGTAGTAAAATTCAGTCCATTTTGACAAACACATTCAGTTGTTTAACCACTACCAGAATTGGGATAATAGGACATTTCCATCAGCTCAGAAAATTCCCTTGTGCCTTTTTGTAGTCACCCCCTCCCTGCCACTGGCAACGACTGATCTGTTTTCTATCCCTATTTTGCCTTTTCCAGAATGGTGTATAAATAAATGGATTTAAACAGCCTTTGGAGTCTGGTTTTTTTCACTTACATAATGCATTTGAGATTCATCCACATTGTTGCATGTATCAGTAGTTTGTTCTTTTCAATTGCTGAGAACCTTAACACATTTTTATTGGTGTTTATGTGAGTACTTCTCTATGTTCCTGCTACAGTAGCTTTACTTCTTGCGCTCGGCCCTTCTCACTTCACTTATCAAGCCTCCTAGTCTCTCCACCTGTTTCCAGCCTGGGTTTTTCCCAATCCGTCCTTCCAGCTCTGAATTTTGTTCTTTCTAATTCCCCCCCTGCTTTTAGCCTTTGAATCACTTCATGTAGTTTGTAAGATGATATTAAAATTCTGTTGCTTAGCACAGTGACTTTTTTTTTTTTTTGGCCCCTCCAAGCCTCTCATAGTCAGGTTTGAGACTTCAGCCCATACAGCTAACATTCACCTTAAAACTCCAGCCATAAAGAATGATTTGTGGTCTCCTCAGCATGACTCAATGTATGAGGTGGCCATGCTTTCTTGCACCATTCATGCTCTATGAACCTCTGTCTCCTGAGGACCAGTTTGCTTGTTCTTCAAGACTTAGCTCCTGGGGCTCCTGGGTGGCTCACTTAGTTACAGGTCCAGCTTTGGCTCAGGTCATGACTTCACAGTTTGTGAGTTCAAGCCTTACATCAGGCTCTGTGCTGACAGCTCATAACTTGGAGCCTGCTTTGGATTCTGGGTCTCCATCTTTCTTTGCCTCTCCCTCACTTGCTCCTCTCTCTCTCTCAAAAATAAATAAACATTAAAGAAAAAACCTGAAAGAAAAAAAACCTAGCTCCACTGCTGCCATCTCTGCATTTTCTGTTAAGTCCTCAGTTTGATATGTACTCCTTTGTTTCACTGGCCCTTAAATGTCCTTTTGGATAGCACTTATAGCTCGGTCCTGTAATAATTACTGTGTTTAATTAAGTCCAAGAAGTCATCAGTTATAAGACATGCTATTATTTTGTGTTCACTAAGAAAGTAGTGCAGTAAATCAAATTATGACATAAAACTATCAGCAGTTTTATTTTATTCTTAATGAAAGAACTCTTTCAGATTTAATTTAGATTATCTCTTGTGCATGCAGAAAAAAGGAAAATACAAATGAGATAAATGGTTGAAGCATTTCTGAAACTTTTTACCTTCAGAGTATGACTCTTTTTGGTTCAGCTGTGGATGTTCATGTCTTTTCACATACACTCCCTGCATCCTGTGCACTTTGTCAACAGCAGAGTGCCCTTCTGTTGTTTCCAGGATATTCTGCCAAGCTACCAATAGCCGTTTAGGTTTCGATACTGGTACTTTCTTGATTTTAACAGAAGGTGTTGACAGAAATGTTTTAAGGCAATTGCTGCAACTCCTATTCTTCACCCAAGTGGTCTTTAATTTTTTGACTAAAACATAAATGGGTTATAGTTATCCATTTTTGCTACAAACATATACAAAGCCAAGTTCAGACTTGGTCAGAGAATATTTAGCTGGCCAGCAGTTGTAAGATTCTGTCCATTGAAGGTGCATCCTGATTTCAGGGATATAAAATGTGTGTATTTTGGAATTGATGGAATTTAGCTATTTGTCTCTCCCATCATGTGTGAACT
>NC_043703.1:51002296-51014620 GCF_006229205.1 Suricata suricatta | reverse complement strand
CTGTGCTGACAGCTCAGAGCCTGGAGCCTAGTTCAGATTCTGTGTTACCTCTCTCTCTGTCCCTTCCCACTCATGCTCTCTCTGTCTCCAAAATAAACAAACATTAAAAAAACATTTAAAAAATTAGTGGTTGTCTTCAACTGGTAGAAGTCCATTTCAGCAGTGTTTTATTTTTATAACCAAAACTTTCTAAACAATATCTTAGGCTTTCATTTTGACAGAGACGTAGTCAGAAGTTGAGTGTAGTGACGCTTGTAGTATTTTACCTTAAGCTCGCAACAAGGATAACCTGGAATGTTTAGATGACAGGACACAGCAGAAAGTTAATGTGTTGAAAAAGGCTGGATATTTGCTTGTTTAACTCATAATCTTTTAAACTTGTGTACTGTAAAAATGCTAAGTGTGCCTTGAAGTTTAACTGGGCAATTATAATGGTTCATTTTGAAGAAACTGCCTTATGTTTCACAAACTTGCCATTTAAAATAAAATAGGTTTTATTTCTTTTTAAAGTGTCCAGATTTGATATTCAAATATTTTATAATTTTTTAAAACTCTGCACTGGACTCCTTTTTTAATTGAAACCATGTACTTCTTAAGTAATGGACAAAATCTTTTGTGTTATCTTAATATAATGAGGTATTTATTAGATTTCTAAAAACATACTAGGAGGCCTTTGGGCATGTGTATAAAAATAAACATTACAACAAAACCAAATCCAGTAGCCCAAGGAAGAAAACAAGTGACCAAGGAATCCTACCAAATAAGGAACTTTAGTCTGGAAGATATTTGATTTACTATCCTTGGTGATCCAAAAACACGGGATCTGTAAACTAGAGGAGGGAAGGAATTTCAAATTTGGGGATTCTCTGTGGAATGGCTCCAAATTTAAGTACACCATGTGATGAAGTCTAGTACTATTGGTAAGAATGCATTGTAATACTTGACCATCTCTGTTAGCCAGTACTTTGGTTTTAAATGTGCTTTATAGTAGTTTGATTAGGGTCTTGAGGTAGTATTTTTTTTCTTTTTAATTTTTTTATTTGAGTGTAATTGACACACAATGTTACATTAGTTTCAGGTGTACAACATGGGACTCAACTTCTCTATGTGTTACGCTGTGTTCAACACACATGTGTCACTGCCATCTGTCACCATACAGTGCTATTACAGTGTCATTGGCTGTATTCCCTATGCTGTGCCTTTTGTTCTTGTGACTTATTCTTTCCATAACTGGAAGCCTGTATTTCTTCCTCCCATTCATGCATTTTGCCTTCCCTCCTCCCCCCCTGCCCCAAGACAAGCATCAGTTTGTTCTCTGTATATATAGGTCCTATTCTGCATTTTGCAGGTTTGTTTTTTTAGATTCTACATATGAATGAGATTATAAGGTATTTATCTTTCTCAGTCTGACTTACTTCACTTAGCATAATACCATCTAGGTCCTTTTGCGGTATAGCAAGTGGCAAAAATCTCATCCTTCTTTATGGCTGCATGATAGTCTATTGTGAATGTGCGTGTGTGTGCATGTGCAAACACATCACATCTTCTTTATCTATACATCTCTTTAATGATGGATACAGTTTACTTCCCTATCTTGGCAACTGTAAATAATCAGCAATTGTAAATACTATAGTAAACGTAGAGGTGCATAGATCTTTTTAAAAGTTTATTTATTTTGAAAGAGAAAGTGAGAACAGGGGAGGGGCTGAGAGAGAGGGAGAGAGAGAATCACAAGAGACTTCATGCTGCCAGCAGAGAGCCCAACACAGGAAGTAATGAACCATGAGATCATGCCCTGAGCCAAAACCAAGAGTTGGATGATCAACCAACTGAGCCACCCAGGCACCCCACATATGTCTTTTTGAATTAGTGTTTTCATTTCTTGTGGGTAAATACCCGGTAATGGAATAATTGGATTGTATGGTATTTAAGGCACCTCTTTTAAGGTGTTTTGAGGCACCTCCATACTGTTTCCCATAGTGGTTATACCAATTTCCCACATTCCTGCCAACAGTGCATAAGGGCTTCTTGTTCTCCACATCCTCACCAGTGCTTATTATTTCTTGTCTTTTTGATTTTAGCCCATCTAACAGGTATAAGGTGATATCTCATTGTGGTTTTGAGTTGCATTTCCTTGATGATAGGTGATGTTGAACATCTTTTCATGTGTCTGCTATCTGTATGTGTTCTTGAAAAAATGTCTGTTTGGGTCCTTTGCCCATTTTTTACTCAGATTATTTGAGGGTTTTTTGGTGTGGAATTATGTCAGTTCTTTATGCGTTTTGGATATTAACCCTTTATCAGTTATATAATTTACAAATATCTTTTTCAATTCAGTAGGTTGCCTTTGCATTTTTTTATTGTTTCCTTCACTATGCAAAAGCTTTTTATTTTGGGGTGCCTGGGTAGCTCAGTTGGTTAGGCATCCTACTTTGGCTCAGGTCGTGATCTCGCAGTTCGTGAGTTCGAGCCCTACATCAGTCTCTGTGCTGAAAGCTCAGAGCCAGGAGCCTGCTTCAGATTCTGGGTCTCCCTCCCTCTCTGCCCCTTCCCCATTATGGTCTCTCTCTCTCTCAAAAATAAATAAATGTTGGAAAATTAATTTTAAAAAAGATTTTTATTTTGATCTAGTCCCAATAGTTTATTTTTGCTTTTGTTTCTCTTGCCTTAGGAGACATATCTAAAGAAAAATATTGCTAGGGCCAATGTTAGAGAAATTACTGCTTGTTTCTCTTCTAGGATTTTTTATGATTTCAGGTCTCATATTTGGGTCTTTAATCCATTTTGAGTTCTTTTTTTTGTACAGTGTAAGAAAATGGCCCAGTTTAATTCTTTTGCATATAATTGTCCACAAAAGTCTATTAAATAGACTTTTTCCTACTGTATATTCTTGCTTCTTTTGTCATAAGTCAATCGAACCTATAGATGTGGCTTATTTCTGGGCTCTTTGCTTTGAAGTATATCTTAAAACCTGGATTTGTGATATTTCTAGCTTTACTCTTCTTTCTCAAGATAGCTTTGGCTATTTGGAGTCTTTTGTGGTTCCATACAAATTTTAGTATTATTTGTTCTCGTTCTGTGAAAAATGCTGTTGGTATTTTGATAGTGTTTTCATTAAATCTGTAGATTGCTGTGGGTGGTGTGGACATTTTAACAATCTCAATTCTTTCAACCCATGAACCGCATGGAATGTCTTTCCATTTGTTTGTGTTATCTTCAGTTTGTTTTACCAGCTTTCAGGGTTCAGCTCTTTCACTTCCTGGTTAAGTTTATTCCTAGGTATTTTATTCTTTTTGGTACAAATGAAAATAGGGTTTTTCCATTAGTTTCTCTTTCTGCTAAATTGTTATTAGTGTATAGAAACACTACCAATTTCTGGGTATTAATTTTGTGTCCCACAACTTTACTGAATTCATTGATCACTTCTAATAGTCTTTTGGTGGTGTCCTTAGGGTTCTCTATGTATAATATCATTTCATCTGCAAACAGTGGCAGTTTAACTTCTTCTTTACTAATATGGATGCCTCATTCCTTTTACTTGTCTGAGTATGACGGCTTCAACTTCACAAGTTGAATACAAGTAACAAGAGTGAATATCCTTGTCTTGTTCCTGATCTTAGAGGAAAAGTTCTGTTTTTCACCACTGAGTATGTTAGCTATGGTTTTTCATATACGGTCTTTATTATTATGGTGAGGTATATTCCCTCTCAACCTACTTTTTTTTAGAGTTTTTATCATGAATGGATGTTGTTCTTTGTCAAATGCTTTTTCTGCATCTAACAAGATGATCATTATTTTTATCCTTCATTTTGTTAATGTATATCATGTGGATTGATTTGCAAATATTAAACTATTCTTACATCCCTGGAATAAATTCTGCTTGATCATGGTGAGTGATCCATTTAATGTTTTGTTGGATATTGGCCTGTAGTTTTCTTTTTTGTGGTATCTGTGTCTGGTTTTGGTTTTGGTATCAGGGTAATTTTGATGTCATAGAATATATTTAGAAGCTTTCCTTCCTCTTTTTTTTTGAATAGTTTGGAAAGAATGTTTGGTAGAATTGACCTATGAATCCTTATGGTCCTGGCTTTTATTTTTTGGTAGTTTGTTGATTACCAGTTCTATTTTGTGACTAGTCATCGGTCTGTTCAGATTTTCTGTTTCTTCCTGATTCAGTTTTGGAAGATTGTATGTCTCTAGGGATTTATCCATTTCTTCCAGGTTGTCCAATTTGGTGGCATATAATTTTTCATAGTATTTACCTATAATCCTTCATATTTCTGTGGTGTCAGTTGTTATATCTCCTCTTTTGTTTCTGGTTTTATTTATTTGGGCCCTTTCTCTTTCTCTCTCTCTCTTTTTTTTTTTTCCTGAGTGAGTCTGAGTGAGTTCTTTTCAAAGAACCATCTCCTGGTTTCATTGTTTGTTTATAATTTTTATTTATTTATTTTTGGTCCCTATGTCATTTATTTCTCTCTGATCCTTATTATTTCTTTCCTTCCACTCACTATGTGTTTGCTCTTCTTTTTCTAGTTCATTTAGGTATAAAGGTCAATTGTTTATTTCAGTTCTTTTCTTGTTTCTTGAGATAAATCTGTATTGCTGTATATTTTTTAAAATTGTTTTCATGGTAAAATTTGGACCATTGTGTTTTCATCTTTGTCTTTTTTTATCAGCCTCCATGTGTTTGTGTTTTTTCCAGTTTTTTTCATGTGATTGATTTCTAGTTTTACACTACTGTGCTCAGAAAAGATTTCAGTCTTCTTACATGTATTGAGACTTGTTTTGTGGGCTAACATGTGATCTGTTCTAGAAAATGTCACATGTGTACTTGAAAAGAATGTGTCACTGTTGTTTTTGGATGGAATGTTCTGTATGTATCTGTTAAATTCATTTGATCTAATGTATCATTCAAAGATAGTTTCCTCACTGATTTTCTGCCTGGATATTCTATCTATTGATGTAAGTCGGGTGTTAAAGTGCACCCTACTATTATAGTATTACGATTAATTTCTTCCTTTGTATTCAGTAGTATTTGCTTGATGTGATTAGATGCTCCAGGGTTGGTTGCACAGATATTTACAATTGTTATATCCTCGTGTTGGACCGATCCCTTTATCATTTTGTAATACACTTCTTTCTCTTATTACAGTCTTGGTTTTAAAATCTCTTTTGTCTGGTATGCCTGATACTATACCGCACCTGATATAAGTATTGCTTCCCTGGCTTTTTTTTTTTTTTGTCATCCATTTGCATATTAAATGTTCTTCCATCCCTTTACTTTCATTTTGTATGTGTCTTCTGGTCTGAGGTGAGTCTCCTATAGGCAGTATAGAGATTGGTCTTTTTTTTTTGATTGGAGCATTTTGGCCATTTATGTTTAAAAAATTTTTTAATGTTTATTTTTCACACACACACACAGAGTGCGAGTAGGGGAGAGGCAGAGAGAGAGGAAGACACAAAATCTGAAGCAGGCTCCAGGCTCTGCCTGATGCCAGCCTCAAACACAGAGCTGTGAGATTATGATCTAAGCCAGAGTTGGACACTTAAGCAACTGAGCCACCCAGGCGCACCTTGGTCATTTATGTTTAAAGTCATTATTGATAGGTATGTACTTGTTGCCATTTTGTTCATTGTTTTCTGGACATTTTTGTAGTTATTCTCTGTTCCTTTCTCTTCTTGCACTCTTTCTTTGTGATTGATGAGTTACTGTAGTGTTGTGTTTGGCTTTCTTTTTCTTTATTTTTTGTGTATCTATTATAAGTTTTGGGTTTGTGGTGTCCATGAAGTTAATTTATAACACTCTAAACATATAGTAGTCTATGTTAAGTTGATGGTCATTTAAGTTCATTTACATTCTAAAAGAAAAAACAAAACTTTTTTTTAATTCCTTCTTCCATGTCTCACATATATGCTGTTATGTTTTGTATATTTTTATTCCTAATTTTCTTACATATAATTATGGCCATTTATTTTCCTCCTAAGGAAGTTAGGGCAATCCTTAGGCCAATCTTTTAAGGATCCCAAGGTGTTATAGTCATCAAAGATCACGGCGTGAATGAGGAGTTTGCTAGAAGTTAGTGAATTTAATGATGATGTTATATACCTATATTCTTTTTATGAGGAATATGTCAAAAAAAGGATTTCAAATTCACAATTTTTATATGTACAGTGTATTTTGCAAACATATTTTATACTAGGAAATAAATGCATCCTTTTATTCTTTTTTGTCTAGTTGCTTTCTTTTGATTCCTAAATGCTTTGTTTTCCTATTTTTCCTCTGTTCAAAAAATACATGTACTTCAGATCCAAACCACTTTCTGAATGTGTATAGAACTTTATTGCTAATTTACAAGCCAGTCTCACAGTAGAAACAGAGCATTCTGAGGTATTTGAAATGAAATCCATTTGACGAAAAGTATAGATAGTGAAAAAGGACAGCAAAGGGAAAGGTATTCCTCAACAGAGCTCATTTAGTGCCACTGGAACCGTAGTATTAAAGTAGCTTGGGATTTAAGATGGCAGAAGTTGCCACATTCCTAATTTAATACTCTATGGACTGTTGTTAAGAGATTAACAATCTGAAGGGGGCCTTTTTTTTTTTTTTTTTACCATATCCTGTGATGCTTCCTGTGGTTCCCTTAAAATCTCCCAGAATTAGGTAGCTGTGGTCAGGCAGCCTCTGCACAGGAGAGCAGTGATGTCCATTATGTCCTCACATGGGTGAGAAGGTGAGCAAAGTGAGGTTGACATGCCCTTTCCACCAGCCTGTTTCTTTAATCTTAGGAAGCCTCTTTCTGTGCTGCTTCAAGCAGGAGACTCCACATTTATTCTTAACGACTCTCCCTGAATCCGTCAACTCTTCCCTATCTCCCACCTGGTGAGTAAGTGTTTGTTTCCCTGCTGCAGTGTCTCCCAGGAGGATCAATTTAGAGAGAGCGGCTTTCATTTTGCTGGGACAGTGCCAAAGGGGAAACATTAAACTGATCAAAAGAGTTGTCAAGTAAAGAGGCCATGACACTCTTCTTAGCCATCTCCCCATCCACCCTAACCCCCAGAGCCAGTTAGCAGTCCAGCACTGTTTGCTTTGGTAGTTATGAACATCTCCAGTAGCTCCAGCCCACTATCTGTAGACCCATTGTTGAGAATTTGGTGGAAAATGTATTTGGCATATGGAATTTTACTTTATAGGATTTTTAAGAATGTATCGGTTATGTTGGTTGAATATTTGTAGGTATTTCTTTTCTCTCTTTGCCTCTCTCTCTCTCTCAATAAAAACATTGAAGTTCTCTCTTTGCAAATATCATTTATATTATATTATAGTCATCACATTTTACGTTCTATCCTCAGATCTTATTCATTTTATACCTGAAAATTTATACCCTTTTACCAACCTCTCCATATTTCCTCGCAGCCCCTGACAACCAAACCACTTTTCTACCCTCTTTTTCTAAGAGTTTGTCTTCTTAAGATTCTACATGTAAGTGATACCATTGAATATTTATTTGTCTTTGTCTGGTTTATTTCACTTCATAATGCCCTCAGGGGCCATCCATGTTGTCACAAATGACAGGACTTCCTGCTTTCTCATGGCTGAGTAATATTCCACTGTATGTGTGAAAAAACATATTTTCTTTACCCATTGATCCATGGAAGGACACTTAGGTTGTTTTATCTTGGCTCTTGTGAATAATGTTGTGGTGAACACAGGAAAGCAGATATATGTTTTATATCCTGGTTTCATTTTCTTTGGATATATACTTAGGATTGCTGGATCACATAGTAGTTATATTTTGAATTTTTTGAGGAACGTCAATACTCTTTCCATAGTGGCTGTACCGATTTACATTCCCACCAACAGTGCACAAGGTTCCCTGTTCTTCACATCTTTACCAACATTTGTTATCTTTGTCTTTTTGATAATGGCAGGTATGAGGTCATCTCATGTGGTTTTATTTGCATTTCCAGATGATTAGTGATGCTGAGCACCTTTTCTTGTACCTGTTGGCCATTTTTAAAAATGTCTATTCAGGTCCTCTTCCCATTTTAAAATCAGATTGTGTTTTTTTCCCATTGAGTTGTATGAGTTGTTTATATATTTTGGATATTAACCTCTTATCGGATATATGACTTACAAATATTTTCTCCATTCAGTAAGTTGCATTATCATTTTGTTGGTTTTCTTTGCTGTGAAGAAGCTTTTTCTTTTTAGTTTGATGCAATCCCACTTGTTTATTTTCGGGTTTGTTGCCTTTGCTTTTGATGTCACATTTAAAAAATATCCAAGACTCGGGCATCTGGGTGGCTCAGTCAGTTAAGTGTCCAACCCTTGGTTTCAGCTCAGGTCATGATCTCGCAGTTCGTAGGGATTGAGCCTCATGTCTGCTCTGTGCTGTGCTGCTTGGGATTCTGTGTCTCCTTCTCTCTCTGCCCCTCCCCACTCATGTTTGCTCACATTCTCTCAAAATAAATAAACAAACATTAAAAAAAAAACCCAAGACCAATGTCAAGGAGCTCACTATCTGTATTTCCTTCTAGGAATTTTGTGGTTTCAGGTCCTAACATTCGAGTCTTCACTTCATTTTGAGTTGATTTTTTTATATGCAGTCTAAGATAAAGGTCCAGTTTCATTCTTTTGCATATGGCTCTACAGTTTTCCTCATACCATTTATTGAAGAGAATATCCTTTCCCTAATGTATGTTCTTGGCTTCTTTGTTATACATTTATTTACCATGTCTGTGTGGGTTTATTTCTGAGCTCCCTATTCTGTTCCATTGATCTGAATGTCTGTTTTATGCAAATATCATATAGTTTTTATTACTTTAACTTGAAATGAGGAAGTGTAATGTCTCCAATTTTGTTCTTTCTCAAGACTTTTTGGCTAAGCAGTGCCTTTTGTGGCTGGTTCCATGCACATTTTAGGATTGTTTGCTCTATTTCTGTGAAAAATGCCACTGGAATTTTGGGAGGGATTACACTGAATTTCTAGATTGCTTTTGGCTTTGGAACATTTTAACAATGCTAATTCAGTCCATGAGTATAGAATATCTTTCCTTTTATTTATGTCTTCTTCACTTTTTTCATAATATTTTAGAGTTTATTTATCTTAAAATTTATCTCTTGGTGAAAACACTTAAGTTATACTCTCTTTTGTAGATATTAAACATGTGTAGGTATTTAATTAGATTAAATAATAATATATTCTCTAAGATACAGTATAAGTAAATCAGATCATGTCATTTCCCTGCTTAGAATCTGTCAATAGCTTTATGTCATAAGAAAGACTTACCCTCACTTATGAGCCCTCCATTACTGCTTTTCAATCTTGGCTGCCTACTAGAATCACCCAAGGAACTTTGAAAGCCTTCAAGTGGCCACACCTTTCACCAGAGGGTCTGAAGTAGTTAGTCTGAATGGAACCCAGACTTCAGAATTTTTTTTTAATTTTTTTTTAAATTTTTTTAAATGTTTTATTTATTTTTGATACAGAGAGAGACAGAGCATAGAAGGGGAGGGGCAGAGAAAGGAGCCACAGAACTGGAAGCAGGCTCCAGGCTCTGAGCTAGCTGTCAGCACAGAGCCCAACATGGGGCTCGAACCCATGAACATGAAATCTGACCTGAGCCGAAGTCGGAGGCTTAACCGACTGAGCCACCCAGGCGCCCCCAGAATTTTTACAAAAGCTAGTTGGTAATTCTAACAGATAGTCAAGGTTGAGAACCACTGCCAAGGTCTGCCTCTCCCACCTCCTCTCTCCCTGCTGGACCCCTACTAATTATGTTTCACCCTCACCCTACTTTCGGTCCCTTATATCTGTCTAGCTTCTTCTGCTTTAGGGCCTTTACACAGCCTGTTGCCCAGTCCCCTAATCCTGGATTTCACATGGCCTCTTGTCATTCAAATTGGCAACTTAAATATACTTCGAGAAAGCATCCTTGACCCACCAAGTCATTTGCTATCACGTTGCACAATATTTTCTGTATAGCACTGACCCACTATGTGATCTCTTTCCTTAGTTGCATCTCTTCCCTCCCTTCCTTCCTTCCTTCTCATCCTCTGTCTCCTTTCCTTTGTTTATTTTTGTTCTCTTCCCTCTGGAATGTAAGGACTGTGTTTATTATTCCACTGCTGTACACTCAGCACCTGGAACAGTGACTTGCATATAGTCAGCAGTTAATAGATGAAGGAGTAGGTAAATAAATTTTGAAAAATCACATTATTTTTAAAGACCAGCTCACATCTGAACTCTGTCAACTTTTCTTTACTAATTCCTACTTGCTTCCCTGTTAAGTTGTCTTTAAATCCTAAAATAAGAATTTCTTCTATCACATAGCATTATTTTATGACTCCAATTAGTGTCCTGAGCTATTAACTAAATTAAATTTTAATGTATTTGTATTTTTTTCCTCACTTGGTTCTGATTCATCTGTTATTTATTAAATACCCACTAGATGCCAGACATCTTATTTAATTCCAAAGATTTTTTACTCCCGTCATCCATTGATCATAAGGAAGCTGACACCGGCTTTCCTCATACTGCACCTGCACTTTCCACATTGGCTGATCAGAAGGGATTTGCGTTTTGTTGAATGAGGCCAAATCTGTTCCACGGGTCTTTACTGAATACTGAACTGCTTATTAGTACTTAAAGCAACCTTGATTTTCTTGTCTTGTTACTTTTAAGAACAAATTTAGTAAAAGGCAAATATTGTTGCAAATATTTAAGCTACAGTTGATTGCACCTTTCTCACCTGTTCTAATGGAGTCATGCTGTTGGCAATAAAATGCAGCAGTTTGCCCTACCATTTGAATAAAATGTGGTTCTTCAGTTTGTGTGTGCTGGGGTTCTACTTGGGAGCATCTCTGCTTCTTACCTTTTTTTTTTGAAAGTCTTTTCATTCTCGTTTATATACTTAGTTGTCCACGAACATTTCTGTACCAGCTTTAGTAAGTTGCTTGTTCTTAAAATATTGTTATCCTTAGGTTGTGATTTTTGCTGTGGACAAGAGCATCCATCCTAGCTGTCTAAAACACAGAGGGATTTCTCACTGGGTATCAGGTAGCATACAAACTTTCTGGAGAGACAGGGAGTAGTGTTTGGATTTTACCCAGCAGGGGGGCTGATGGAGCCAGGGGGACTTCAGCCATAGCTGTCCTAGCCCCCTCAAGCTGGCTGTCACCTAATCTCATTGCTCACTGCCACAGCCTACAGTTCCCGGTTGTGCGTAGGTGGGAATGCTTAGCAGAACCTGGGTCACCTACAGAACTTTAGTTTTGAAGCATCTAAGAGGTAATGTTTCTAGTTTTCTAACCTCTGTAGTACAAGAAGGATAGAAGGGTATTTGATTTGGTATCTTTGCTGAATACATATGACATCTTTTATACCTACAGTGACCTTGACTTATGTTTTATTTTGCAACTTTATGTTATGAAGATGTCCTTTTGTTGGATCAGTTGTAGTGAGACAGTGGATTTGACTTCTGGTTAGCTTTATTAAGAATTTTGTTCTGTGTTCTAGCATAAATCTTTAACCAGAACAGATCATCTTCAATAGATCCCACTGGTTACAATGAAGAAAGCTTTAAATGATTCAAAATCGACTTCTTCCCAATGCTAGCAGAGTAACTTAAAACACTCATGGTAGGCTTGTAAGGCCATCATTGTTTACATAAAGGAAGCATTTATTATACATGTGATGGGTTAAAAATAGTTCTTTAAGAGAAGAACTTGGGGGGGGAAGCATGAAGAGTTTATAAATAATTTTACAATATGTAAAACGAGAGGCTTCTTTGAGATCAAACATAAATGACACTGAAGAATGTTGGCAACATGCCTGGTATTCTGTTCACTGAGCATGCTTAGACTGTAAATAATGGCTTTATTTCTATTCTGGGACCTTAAAATTATTAACATTCTGTGTTTATACAATATTTATGCAGTATGCTGCCACTAATAGGTATGGACATAATTAATCCCTTATTGCAAAATTGATGGCTTATAACAGCTCGTCTTGGTATATTCTTTTATGCACTTAAACCTCAGATTTTCTTAGTATTTATACTCTACTGGCAGGTATTTTTTTGGCAGGGTATTTTTGCTTATTTGAGCAAAACTTATTTGAGATAGACCTTGCAAGCTGACAGAATTTCACCTCGTTTCCTTTGGGGAGGAAAATTATTAATAATATTTACCCCAATCAAAAAATATTAAATGCCCACAGTTTATATTTTTGATTTAGAAATAAGAAAGAATTTTTTTCTTAATTATTTTAAATGTTTATTTATTTTTTGAGAGATAGGAAGTGTGAGTAGGGGAGGGGCAGA
>NC_043703.1:51001173-51002196 GCF_006229205.1 Suricata suricatta | reverse complement strand
TGCTTTTTTTTGGGTGTCAGTGCTGTGGTTATTATGCAGTTATTCCATAACTGTCTTTATGTTACTCTTTTTGTATGTGTGTGGTAGATATTAAAAAGAATAGATCTGTATTTTAGATTCTTCTTATAATACATATTTTGTGTATAACCTTTGCCTTTCTTCATTTTTTCGTTCTTGTTTACTTTTCTGTATCCACTTATTTCAGATTTTATAACATTACATTATACATATTTTTTCAACCCAAATTTTAAACTCTTTCCAAAATTCTTCTGGGCTCATATATGTGGTGGAAATGTGTATTTTTAATCTAAATAAAGCTATAATCTATATAGACTTTGATATACTACATTTGCAATAATCATTTAAATTTTCCACCAGAAAAATTATATATGCTTTATAACATAAAATTTTACTTTCTGAACAATATTCATATTTAAAGACAGGTAGCATGGAGCACCTTGGTGGCTCAGCCTGTTAAGCATCTGACTTTGGCTTAGGTCATGATCTCACGGTTCATGAGTTCAAGCCCCCGTCAGGCTCTGTGCGGACAGCTCAGAGCCTGAAGCCTGCTTCAGATTATGTGTTTCCCTCTCTCTCTCTGCCTTTCCCCTGCTCACACTCTGACTCTCTCAAAAATAAACATACATTAAATAAATAAATAACTAGATAGATTAAAAACAGGTGGCTCAAATTTCTTTATATGTTGAAAATTTACTATAATATTTTGATATATCTTTCTCAATGATATTATGTCTTGGACAAGTAATTCAAATCTTATTCTAGCTCCTTGATACACAGATGCTTTTTGAACTTATTCCGTCTAACTAATGACTTACATCCAGGCTTCTCAAGGAAATGTCAGAAAATTAGCATCTATCATTCAAAGGTACTAAAAACCTTAAGGTATATAATTGCCTTAGGGTTCAGATCTATGTTTTCTGATATCTTTTACACAGTCATACTTCTCATTTTAATAAGACTTTTTTTTCCAGTAGGGTTTCTCCCTACTGAAAAATCAAAAGA
>NC_043703.1:50987579-51001073 GCF_006229205.1 Suricata suricatta | reverse complement strand
GGTCAATAATTAGGTTTGACTGGCTTGAGTTGCATGAAAATTCAGTTTTATTTTGGTGTTTTTGCACTCTCACACAATCAAAAATAATTTCTAACTAATATTACGGGAAGTAGGGCAATTATCTCGTTAAGGAAAGGCTGAAATCTCCCTCTTTTCTCCCAGTACAGACTTTTAATTATGAAAACTAGCAGCTTGTATTTAAAAGGAAAGCTTTCTTCTCTTTCTCAGGAGGGTTTTTATTTTAATGGGAAGTTATACCAGAAGTAAGAATGGCTCTTTTTTACATGATAGTGTGAGAGAGTTTAGGTGGTAAAAATGAACTGAGCTAGACTTCCAAGAAATGCCACGTGTTTCCATTTCTTTTTTGCTCCTATCGGGATTGAAGGAAGGGAGGATATTTCTGGTGTGCAGTTGGGGCTGGCTCGCGTTAGCAGCACGGAGCTCTGTTGATCTGTTACTGCTTGCTGTGTAGCAGCACATAATTTTGTTCTACTTCAGTCAGAATAGAGCATCTCACTGATAGGTTCTCTTACTAGTAAATATTTACTCATTTGAATGAGACAAATTTTGGTAGGCATTGTGTGAATTAGCAAGATATGAAAGTACTTTGGAATCCTCACCAAATGAAGCAGCGCTTTTTCTTAGTGTGCACAGAATGGTGATTGAGGTTGTCTTGGTGTGAGAGTAAGAAATTTTCTCTGCTGAAATTAAAAAGAAAAAAAATAGTTCCCAGTTGCTAGCCTCAGCAGCTTAAGAGTCTGAACATCCCATGCCAGAGTGCCATTCCTCATCTCATTTTCCTGGGCCCATGCAAAAGACTCGAGCTAAAATGGGTCAGGATTCCATTTACTTTCAATGTGAAGCTGGCATTTTCAAAATTAACACCCATCCATTCCTTTAAAAATATAGTATCAATGGAATATGCTCTTCTTCCTCTCTGAATACCAATAGGAACGCCTGAAGAAACAATTTTATTAATCCTTCAACTATGAATTTTAAATTCTATGTAAACTATATGAGCATGGCACTCTAAGCAGCCAGTGAGGTTGCGATACTCAATACTAAATGGATCACCATCATCAGTGTTTACTGAAATGGCTTCATGGTGAGAATGGGCTCATTCCTACTCATGCGTATGCCGTGTAAGAACAAGAAATGGATCAGTGTGCAAGAAAAATTGGACAAATCAGAATAAATGTTTGTGGGTTATTTTCATAATCAAATTATGAAATACAACCAAATGTATAAATAAATCTTTCTAAAATTAATATAAAAATAGGTAAATTTAAAGAAAACTCTTGGCAATAATTATTTCAGAAAAATATTCCCTACAGAGTTACACCATGTATTGTTCTAGAGAATAAAACAAACAGAAAATGTGCTTTAGCACAGTATTTCTAGTCAAAGATATGTATCAGAAATAGCTGGGGGCAGGACGCCTGGGTGGCTCAGTCAGTTAAGCATCCGGCTTCAGCTCAGGTCATGATCTCACGGTTTGTGTGTTCAAGCCCCTTGTCGGGCTCTGTGCTGACAGCTATCTCAGAGCCTGGAGCCTGCTTCAGATTCTGTATCTCCCTCTCTCTCTGACCCTCCCCTGCTCGCACTGTCTCTGTCTCTCAAAAATAAATAAAAAACATTCTAAAAAGTTAAAAAAAGAAATAGCTGGGGTATTTCTTGGGTGTAGTAGGCCCCCCTTACCCTGAAGATCTGGATTCAGCAGATCCAAGGTGGGGCTTACCATCTTGTAACATTACCTTATAATGCTTAAATAAACATTAATTACATGATAACTTAAATGCGCCCTAAGGTGGGACACATTGCTTTGAAACAGAAACACTGACAATGTGAAATTTTGTCTCATCCTATTTATTTATACCCCTTTCTTATTCTAATAGGAATTATAAGATTACACAGGATATCCAAAACGTATAACAAAAGTATAAATTAAAAGGTGAAAAAAATGAAGGAAAAAAGGATTTTGATTATGAAAGTAACCCACAAACATTTATTCTGATTTGTCCAATTTTTCTTGCACACTGATCCATTTCCTGTTCTTACACAGCATATGCATGAGTAGAAATGAGCTCATTCTCACCATGAAGCCATTTCAGTAAACACCGATGATGGTGATCCATTTAGTATTGAGTATCGCAACCTCACTGGCTGCTTAGAGTGCCATGCTCATATAGTTTACATAGAATTTAAAATTCATAGTTGAAGAATTAAATGAAATTAATGAGCTAAGCCAAATTTCAACATTGTGTCAAAACCAGACCTTTAGGGCTGTGGGGACTCGGTGAGTTTGAATATTACTATTCTCAAGTGTGTTTATGATTCAGTGCAGGTCTATTCATACATCGTAAGTCAGTACTTTTTTGATAGTGAGAAAATTGAAATAATTAAGACTTAACATTTTAATCTTGGCTTCGGTGCAGATCTGTTGCCATTGTGAATAAAAGCAAATTTATTAGTTTTCTGTCTTCTTAAAACTGGAGTTGAATATCAAAGAATTTACAAAAGACTTGAAATTTCTGAATAAAATCTATTGTAAAAGTTGAAATTTTGTTGGATATAAGTTGCACAAAAGTTATCTGAAGCTGATAACAGAAAATAAACTATTATCTTTGTCATTATAATGCATGTAAGAAAAATTATTCATGTTATATGTATGGCACTTCGAATTTTTTAAAGTAAGTAGACATTTATATGCCACTGCTATTTTAATTTGCTTAAATCTGTTACAATGCTTTAACACGAGGGCATTGCGTGTGTGCTGTAAAAACTTGCTTGTAAGTGCCATGCTATTGTTTGTCAATTCCTGTACCCGTCTGACGTCTGACGACTGTCCTCCTCAGTTTCCTCCATTTTCAGACCTCTTTAAATACACTGAGTCATTGTGATGGGTTCCTAGCATGGTTTTTAAGGAGAATTTAACTGGAAGACAATGCACATTATTGATAAGCATCTCCTCCCACTGAGTTTGTATGGCCTCTAATTCTTAAAAAGGAATTCACACATTTTGGTCCCTGCAAAAATAAAATCGATTGAGTTAAATTTCATTATAGTCAAGTGGAAATGAATGCTACCCAAATGAACATTTTAAGGGAGGAGGAAAATGCTTAATAAAAAGGAGGTGGGGGGAAGCCCTTCTTCTTACTATCCTATGTGGATGAGTAACAGGATAACCTCAAGGGGGACCAAGAGAAGCTTTTGAATATCTTTCTATTTACTAAATTGGAGAAGATGACTTCCCAGTTATAGTATGGAATGTTATGTTCAGAGAGATAGCTAACTCTAAAGCTAAATAAGCTACCAACCTTATTTTGAAAACTAATTCTGCATTTTCTCTGGTGGGCGGCGGGGCTTGGTTTCAGGATATGACGGCACGTGATCTGCTACAGCAGAGATACACTCTTCCCAGCGGAGACACTGCGTGGCGGTCCTCGCCCCTGGTGAACGCTGCGCTGGAAGGAAAGCTGGTCCTCTTGGATGGCATTCACCGGGTCAACGCGGGCACACTCGCTGTGTTGCAAAGGTTTGCATGAGTCCTACACACACAGAAAAACACACCATGTAAACAGTGGATGTGGAACTCTATCAACATTTTTTGAACTGGGTTATGTAGAACCTGAGAAACTTAATTCTGTATCCAACCAGAACAGAAGATATTTATATTGTTGTAAATGATAGTAAAACTTAAAATCATGAACATTTTGGGAAAAACCACTTTTGCCAGAGCAGAAGTCTCCGTATAAGTGTGAAAAAAGAAAACTGTCAGGTAGTAACTTTGAAAGACTTCATATATGCTGGTTGATACATGCAGTAAGTCATGCAGCTGAAGTTTCTACAATTTGTCAGTCACCACTTCACTGTTTATAAACTCCTTATGAGTCACAGGCCTAAATTATTGGGTGATCATGTTGGAATTTTTTTGAGAGAGAAAGGGTAGTTTCTTATATAAAATGTGTAATAGATGTTGATGATATTTTATATAGACTTAAAAAACTCACTTTGTGTTTACAAACTTGAATATTTATGTAACTATTGTTTCCTTATTTCTGTTTAGGTGGGGAAAACATTTCTAATTAACTTCTCTAGACTGTAATGTTAAGAAAAGACTTCATGTGTAACTTTCATGGAAAATATGTCCATCCTATGTTATTTCAGAAGATTAACAGTACCAATTTTTTGTTTATTCTATCTTGATGCTGTCACTTGTAGATTTTTTTTTAACTGTGGCATAATCTATTTCTCCAACTAAATATTCAAAGTTTTTTTTTGTTAGATCCTGAGTATAATTAAAAATTCCAAAAATAGGGGTGCCTGGGTGGCTCGGTTGGTTGAGTGTCTGACTCTTAATTTAGGCTCAGATCATGATCTCCTGGATTGTGAATTCAAGCCCCACATTGGGCTCTGTGCTTACAGCGCAGATTCTCTACTCTCTCTCTATCCCTCTCCCCACTTGCGTTCTCACTGTCTCTCAAAATAAGTGCATTTTACAAAAATTTCTAAAACATTGTTAATCCTAAATAGATTTGAGAGCATTTGAAAATAATAATTACAAACTTATAGTGGTTTGCCATAAATATTCCATAGATTTATAGTATTTTTTTCCTTCTTAACAGATTAATGCAGACACAAACAAAATAATACTCTTCCCCTTGTTGGTTATCTCTTGCCCGTTAGGCCAAACACTTAAGAAGAGGAGCAGCAGTGAGTGCTTACTCTGTTCTGGGCACTGTGCTAGGCCAGTGCTTCTTAGGTTCTCAGCCTTTCATTATAAAGATCTTTGATATTCAAAATACTATAGTTCCAAAGATAGACATTTTTTGGAAATGCTGTCCCTTAAAAACTTACTTTAGACTCAGAGCAGGTGCCACTTGCCTTGTTCAATATGCACCTCTTGATGGTCCTGAGTCCCTTATTTGGGTGTTTCTTTGCATCTCCTTCCTTCTTCCCTTTTCCCAGCTCCTCCTCACTGTCCACATCTCGTAACCATGATGACCGCTCTTTAGTACAGAAACCAATAGTTTTGCCTAGTACAGTAGCACTAGCCAACTTGAAGTTTCAAAAGGTGCCCCTAACAAAATTGTTAGACTCAATTGCCCATGAGAAAAGACATGATTAAAATGTTAGCTGATTCTACCACCAGTAACTTCAACATTCACAACAGATAAATTTGTTCCCTGACGTTCGCCTCTCCCGTTAGGTTGATCCAGGACCGGGAGCTAAGCCTGTACGATGGCTCCAGGCTGCTGAGAGAAGACAGGTACAGGCGCCTGAAGGAGGAGCTGCAGCTGTCCGACGAGCAGCTGCGGAAGAGGTAATGTTCGGTGCGCTGCCCGCATTCCCGTGGTCGAGTGTGCCTTCTTTCTACTATCCTTCTAACCCTAGGGCCACGCCAGGCTAACTTTGAGCCATTTAATAGTTTGTCACCCCGGGCGTGCTCATAATATGGCACTTCTTAAAACGTGGGTTTGCGATCCAACATGTGCTCTGCCCTCTCAGCCGAACTTTCCCATCAGTGTTTGAACACGGAATAAGATTCGCAGTGCTGAGGAGTCGACCCTCCTCATTGTCCTGGCAACTCAGTTTCCGTCCCATACTTTGTCTCTCGTCAGCAAAAACAACAAACAAACAAGCACAAAAAACCCTCATAATTTACTGGGCCCTCCCTCCCGGGAAGTGATGGGTTATTACTGAGGTAAGCCACCTGATACAGGCGTACCCTTTGTGGCTTATTTATATATTCCTTCCAGAAATGTCACCACCAAATGCTATGTGTGAGGCTTGCTCGGATCCTGGATCAGGAAATAAAACGGAAACAGCTATAAAAGATACTTTGGGACAATTGAGAAACTTTAAATGTGGAATATATAAACTACATCGTATTGAATTAATATTAATTTTCTTTGATATCATAATGGTGTTCTGGTAATGAAGGAGAATATTCCTGTTCTTAGGAGATGCACACTGAGATGTTTAAGGAATAATGTAAAAAAATCTCAGTGACTTCCTTCCAGATGTTTCAGGGAAGAAAGATATGTACTTGTGTGTACATGTACACAACACACGCAGAGAAAGAACAAGTGGGAATAAGAACACAAAGTGGTAAAATCTTAGTAATTGGTGACATCTAGGTAAAGGATATATAGGTGTTCATATTCTATTCTTTCAACTTTTCTATGTGTTTGAAAACTTTCAAAATATTTCCTCTAGCTACACACTACTTTCCTTTAGGGGAGGTTTGGCAAAAATAAGTTTTCTGTCTCATTACATTTCCATGGATATTTTGACATAATTAGAGATTGCTACCTTGACAAATAAATAGTTACTTAATTGAATGTTATGTAACTAAAGCTTCCCCTCCCCACAAAGGGCTTGCTGACATATTTAAAACATTAAAAATTTACAAATGACAATTAAGCACATTTCTTACTGTGTTTATGTTTTAAGGAGAGTTTTGTTCAAAAATTTTCTTGGAGTTTTTTTGTAGAGAGGAAATAATAAATTTCTTACTGTCTCTATAAGTTATTAAAAATTTCACTTGATTATACATAGCTATTTATGCTTCTGCGATACCCATCATTGAACTCCTCTAGCCCACTGAATAGTTCGGTTGTGTGTCTAGGGAGGTAAGTTTTAAAGATCCCTCTCATTTCATACCTTTAGTGTATACTATTCAGCTTTTGTATTTTATATTTTCAGGGAGGTGGATCAAAGCAGTGGGGCAGTAGCTCTGTGCAAGCCTGCTTGTCAGGCTCCCTTAGGACTTTAGGAACATTGTATTTGTAGTCAGATGTTCAGGAAATGACAGCCCTGTTCCCTGAGAAGGACCCAAGTTCTCCCTGATGGTCACAAGCAGTTTTACAAATGAAAACAATTTCAGGAACAGAGAGACCCTGTACATCATGTTGAGATTGTGGCTCAGACTGGTCAGTAGGACTTCCTTCTAAGAGTGTCCTAGTGTCCTATCTTCATCACTGTTGATTTTCATCACTCCCGTGAATACAATCCAGGCTCAATTCTGTCCCTAGAGGTTACTCTGAGTAGGTGGAAACAAGTCATAAGAATATTGCTTGGTTTCTGTTATTCACTTTTTTTTGTTGTTGGAATTTTGTGTCATTGTTAAACATGCATGAAACTTGAGCCAGATAGTTTTTCAAGGCTTTTTATGAAAAATACCAGTCCTCCCTCATCGGTCCTCAGACACTTAACAATTTTTTACACCCCAGAGACTACTACTTTCTACTCTGAGCTGTTTCTTCAAGGTACTTTCCTCCATATCACTAAATAATATACATTTTTTTTGTGTGTGTGGTACAGTTGACACACAGTATTACAATAGTTGCAGGTATACAACATAGTGATTCCATAAGTTTCCATATTATGCTGTATTCACAAGTGTAGATACTATTTGTCCCCGCACATACTATTGCAATATAATAATATGCTTTCATTGATACTTCTTTATCTTTCAGCATTAGGCATTATCAATTGATTTCTCACGATGGAAGATTAAGAGTTAGCTCTTTTCACCACCCCTTTTCCCACTACATATACATACTTCCCACCTCTCATTCTTCCTGAGTGGTCATGGAATAATTTTGTTTAGAACTTCACTCAATGTCTGCATTATTATCACAGTATAAGGACTGTTTACAGTCGAGTCAGGTAGTAAAATGCGGTTGATTTTCCTGTCTTGCTTACATTTTGTTTTTCTTAGAGTCAGCGATTGCGTGCATACGAAGAGAGGCAGATATGTAGGTACATAATTACAATGCAGCTTTTTTAAAAGTTTCTTTTTGAGAGAAAGACAGATAGAGGGAGCAGGGGAGGAGCAGAGAGAAAGGGAGAGAGAGAATCCCAAGCAGAATCCCTCCACGGTCAGCATGGAGCCTGATGCTGGGGGCTCGAACTCACAAACTGTGAGATCATGACCTGAGCCAAAACCAAGAGTCAGATGCTTAACCGACTGAGCCACCCAGGTGCCCCATTATAATGCAGCTTTTTCAGAACAGAGATCTCTACAGTAACGCTGTGGGAACACAGAGGAGGAAGTGACCCCATTGTCCATGTATTTATCACTTTTTTTATCCGAGATATTTCCTCTCTTGTCTAAATCTCCTCTCAGCATGTTCAGGCATATCAGGCTTTTATCAGCCTTCCATCTTTTCTCTCCTAGAGCATCCTGACTAGTCCTAATCTGGACCTGCTGCCCTTCACTCTTATAGCACAAATGTCATGCTAGATCTCTGTCCACTTTCCCATTTCCTCTGGTTTCTCTCCCTGCAACTTTCATCTGTTAGGTGTTGAACCTCTTGGGCTAAACCTCTAATTTTCTCTTTTATGTTCTGTCAGTTTGTCAGGACTTCATTGACTTTTCAAGGGCAAGATGTTTAAGAGTTGGTACTTCTTTGTCTGAAATATTTCTCCTGGTTAAAAGCCTAATTCCTTTCCTTTCTGGGGTTTTTGGGTTTTTTTTTTTTTTTTTTGGCCTGAGAAACATGTTATTTACTTTCTTATGAATATGAGCAGTTTTTCTCTCTTTCATTATTAAACAGTCATGTTACAGAATCTGCTTCACTCTGATGGATGTGGATTGTTAGTAAATTTCTTTAGCTTTTCCTGGCTAAACTTGATTTAATTTTGTGGCCCATTTTTATCTTACTGAAAATAAATATGTTCTCTTTTAGGGTCTTAATAGGTTATAATAGATTTATACTATGTTAATGGCAGTTGACAGTATTTCTTTCAAGGCTGTGTTTATTAGGTAGAGAGAGGACATTTGACCAAAAGAACATAGCAGAGCATAAAGTGGGAAATTTGTACTCAGTGAGGAAATTAATTTATTTCATGAATTGTTCTCATAAGTCATATGACTCACTATCTAGCGTGAGTTGATCCTATATGCTGTGCATATCTAACATGTCACTCTTGGCATTAGTATTTGAACTCTACATTAGAAACTCATCATCTGATTCATCTGTCCCTTTATTTCTCTGCCTAAGCTCAGAATTGAAGTTCAGTGAAATGATTATTATTTCTGGTAGCCTTTAAACAAACTCAGCTATGAATGCTTTGTTTTCTTGGGGGATTTTGAGATAGAGAAGAAGTCAAAGATAGAATGAAGGGAAGGCAGATTTAAGAGCATCTTTGCCTCTAGACCCAGTTTGGTAAATTTGGATACCTGTCTCTTTTCAGATGGGACCAATTTTCATATTTGTGTTTAGCAGGACTCCTTTAGTTACAAGTAACAACAAAAAAAAAAAACCACCTTAAATTTTTGCAAAAAGGAATTTATATTTCGTGTGTTCAGAGGAGAGACAAAGATCCAGTTGGACCTAAAGAAATAACTGCAACCTAGAACTTGAATGTTGCCAGACATTGTTACTCTGTATTTCATCTCTTTGTTTCTAATGTCACAATACCTGGCACATAGTAGACCATAAGCAAATGTTTCTGAACAAGTGAATAAATCTTAACCTAGTATAAATTCCAGGAAACTCAAGGTAAAGGTAATTCCATTAATCCAGTTTAAGATAACCTTCTGAGCTAGCAGTGTTTCTGCTACCGCAGTGCCTAGTAGTTAACTGCTACTAGCAGTGGGTTACCGTGCCTGTCAGCTTCATAGTGTGAAACCCAGATTCTAAACAGTTGTACTTGACTCCTTTGCTGACCTTCATTGTATTCTAATTCTTCACCCAGATCATGCGTCTTGATCTGAATGTTCTGCAGGCATTCTCTGCAAGGAATTACACAGCTAATGTACTCTTAGATATGCTGTAAGAAGCGTTAGCAGCTTTCCTTCCCTTGGTTCAAGACACCAAGAATGCAGTGGACATGGTGGCTAGAAATAGTGTGATGGCCACGCACACCACACACCATGCCTGCATTTCTCACAGGAAATAAGGACCAAAATAGAACAGTTTCCTTTGATGAGAAAAACTTCTTTGGGGAAAGGGAGAGTACAAATACTATAGGCTGCTAAGTATGTCCCTTCCTGCCGTTGGTCAGAGCATAGATGCAGGGCTGAGAGTTTCTGTGCATTCCTAGTAGTTTGTTTTGCCAGGAAAGTGCCTATGGTTATCTCAGGGAAGCAGTAAAGATTAGTGGCCTAGTGTCAGTTATAATTATATGTATAGTCTGGTGTATTTGCATTTTTATTGAATTTTTTATTAGTGTTAATTATCAGTGAACATTGAAAACAGTTTATAGTCTCCGGTTTTCTTGATCAGTGGTGAACCATAATTGGACGTTGGGCGTAATCCTTGGTTGGTTAGCTTCTCTGGACCCTTTTATTTTTATTCCTGTGTTAGAAGATAAGTAGGATCTGAGTATTCTCTCCCAACTCCCCAGAAGCCTCAGCATCTCGTTACTAGCAATTTAGGCCTTGTAAATTTTTAATAAAATTCAAGATAGACCCCGGATTTTATGCCCATGTCTTTGTGTTTGATTCTCACAACAAGAGTCTTAAGCAAAGTTGAATTTTGAAAAATAATCATTTTTTATAGTCAAGGAAAAGTTCTAAACTCTGTGTCTATAAAGAATCTAATTATTATTGTGTGTTGTGGTTTTCTTTTTGATACAGAGGATGCACCTTCTCTAACATATTTATTCATTTAGATAAGCTGCTCTGATTTTGAGTAGAAAATCATTATTCTTAACAGTTCTTATCAATTACCTCCTTTGACCTTGCCATCAGAGGTCTTCAAAAAGTTTCTTGCTGTGATGGTTCTTAACAACAGTAATACATTTATTTAGTTATTTAGCATCTTTTCTCTTCCAAGTACCACTGTAGACCTTGTGTGCCATAAAGATGAGCAAGAAATGTGCCCAGGCAGTTTGCTACATTGCAAGGGGAAGAAAAAGGTGAAATATGGGCTATAGATAGAACTACATAGCCTGTAGGTTCAGCGTTGGAGCACTAGTATTATAGTACAGAAATCCAGTTATAAAAGTCTCTTCTGGTTTATGATTCATGTCTTTATAAAAGCCTTCTATGTCATTCTTTCAAATTTCTTAATATACACATTTGACAAAAATGTACCATATAATTTCCTTCAAAAGATTGGACTTCTCTTTTATTAAATGAATAGCTTTTTTGAGGCATAATAACATATAATAAACTATGTATTTAGAGCATACAGTTAGATAATTTTTATATTTATATGTACTTATGGAACTATCACCACAGTCAAGATAATGAATACATCTGTGACCATCACTCTCAAAGTGTCCTCAGGTCTCTTGGTAATCCCCCTCTCTTGACCCTTGTCACCCTCCTCTGCTACCCTCTCTTGTATTTTCTAGAACTTTATATAAATGGGATCACACAGTATATATTCCTTTTGATCTGGCTTCTTTCACTCAGCATAATTATTTTGAGATCTTTCATGTTAGTATGTATATCAGTACTTCAGTCCTTCTTGCTGATAAGCAGTGGAAAGTGCTTTCCTCTCTAAAACTTATACTTATGACCCCAAACATATTGACCCCAATACTTTTATTCTTGAAATCTTTTTAGAAGAGCACTTTGCTTTGTTCATCTTTAATTTTTATGAAAGAGTTATTTATCTCAGTTAAGCCATGTCTTTAGTTTTATTTGTTGTTTGTTAAATTCTAGTAAAATTAACGTTAATCTTTGTTTCAACTTTTAATAGTGCTTATTTCCTAACTCTCAACTATTTACCACTTACTCAGTCTTTGTACTACGCACCAGTGCCTCCAAGCACCTGGAAGTACGTGGCAGGTCTTCAGAGGTGCTCTCCTCACCAGCTTTCAGACATGGAAATCCTGTTATCATCAGGAAATGACTTTCCACATGACCTATTTATATGTAAGGAAGCCTTTGGGGTGACCTAGCAACAAAACAGTCCTTATCCTGTTATTTGGTAGTTGGCTGGTGGTTTTCATATTCAGTGTACAGTTCTCTGCCTGATACATCAACTGTGTCGGAAACTGCCCCTCTTTAAATTGGGCCAGCTCACTTGGGTGTACCCAGCTAGAGTCAATACCAGAAAGCAATCCACAGACAATATATATTCTAAGCAATGGTCATCACCTATTTAAAGTCATACCCCCTAGCTTGCTCTCCTGTTGCATGTTCTCATGCTAATTGCTCTTCTAGTATTAAATTCAGAGCTCAGCTGTGGTCCCTGCTTCCTTATCTTTTGATTTAAGGATATAATTGGACTTCCTCTTTTGGCTTACTTGTTGGATTTTGGCTTTGTTTATTCCCTGATTTAGTACCCCTCATTATCTTGAGTAAGAAACTACATCTGCAGATTTAATTTTGTGCAGTCAAAGCGCAAAAAAGCAGCTCTGTCTCTCCCACCTTCTTTTGTCCCAACTAGGAAAGAGGAGGAGCAAGGATGAATCCAACATCTGTTGTTGGGCCATGAAGCAGGAGTTTTCTGGATTATAGCAAACCACTTGGCAGGAATGGAAAATGGAATAACCTTCTCTTTTAGCTTTTAGATTACAGGATTTTCTGTGTCTAGGTTCTCTTGTGTGACTGTCTAATTGCTGGCACTCCTCAGTGATCATGCTATCCTTAGGACTTCCAGGCTCTGGTCATGTTGCTATTCTTTCCTGTTTTCCCAGAACAACTCCTTGGGACAGATCATTTCCATGCCCTGCTTGAATATCTGTAAATAAGGTTGGTTTTTTTTCCCCCTACCTAGAGAAATGAAATTATATCTGGTAGCTTTTATGAATTCCTCTAGACCTTTTTCATATGACCATTTCTAAAAACTGGCTTTCTCTGGTTTACAAATTATGGTGTGGCCTCTAAATTTATAGATCATGTGGTCAGGGATTTGGTGGGCCTACCTGTTGTATTGGGACAACAGTATCTTACCTAAAGTCCTCAGATTACTTACTTGCATCTCCACACATTTCCTACTTCCTGATGTTCTAGCTGCCTAAGCATTCAACTGTGGGTTTCTTTTATACCAGTTAATGGCAATGAACCACTTATGTACCTGTATTTTGGTTTCTGTGAAGATGTTGGCAGGTGTTTGAGTTTCATCTCTTGTTTCTCATAACAAGGATGGTATTACCCTCTAGCGTTGCATTCCCACTGGGGTTTCAAGTAGAGTTCATAAGAACTGACAATATCACCCCATGATAGTCTCTTCTCCAAAACACACTCAAGTCATTTCGTAAACCATAGCAAGTCTTATCTTCTTCCTCTCTGTGTCCTAGGATATTTACATCCTCAGATTCCCTAGCAGAGATATATAAAAGAGATCACTTTAAAAATAACAATACTTCCGTTCAATATTCGCAAATCCATCAATGTGATCCATCACTTTAACAAAAGAAAGGATAAAAAGCACATGATCCTGTCGATAGATGCAGAAAAAGCATTTGACAAAATACAGCACCCTTTCTTAATAAAAACCCTTGAGAAAGTCGGAATAGAACGAATTTACCTAAATATTATAAAAGCAGTTTATGAAAAGCCCACAGCCAATATTATCCTCAATG
>NC_043703.1:50808926-50987479 GCF_006229205.1 Suricata suricatta | reverse complement strand
CCAGCAAGCACTGCTAGGGATTTACCCAAGGGATACAGAAGTGCTGATGCATAGGAGCACATGTACCCCAATGTTCATAGCGGCACTTTCTACAATAGCCAAATCATGGAAAAAGCCTAAATGTCCATCACCTGATGAGTGGATCAAGAAGATGTGGTATATATACACAATGGAGTACTACATGGCAATGAGAAAGAATGAAATATGGCCATTTGTCGGAAAGTGGATGGACCTGGAAGGTGTCATGCTAAGCGAAATAAGTCAGGCAGAGAAGGACAGATACCATATATTTGCACTCATAGGTCTAACAGGAGAACGGGAGAAACCTAATGGAGGACCGGGGAAGTTCGGGAAGAGGGAAAGAGGGTTGGGGAGAGAGAGAGAGAGAGGCAAAACTTGAGAGACTGTTGAATGCTGAAAATGAACTGAGTTGAAGGGGAAGGGGGAGGAGGGAAAAGAGGTGGTGGTGATGGAGGAGGGCACTTGTGGGGAAGAGCACTGGGTGTTGTATGGAAATCAATTTGACAAAAAACTATTTAAAAATAAATAAGTAAATAAAAAATAAAAGCTGGAAAAAATGACAATACTTCCTAAAAAATGACAAAAGAATGAATGATATAACTCAATGGCAAATTTTAAATTTAATCCAGCCCCTTATACTGCTTAAATTTTCTGTGTTGTAAAAAGCCTTCTCATCCTGAATCATACTACTTGGTTTTTCATGATTGACATAGAGTGGGTTCCTTGCAAGACAGGAGATTTTGAGGGGATTTTGAATAAAGAAAAGGAAACTGTGTAATGAATATGAACTGGAAGGGATTTTGTTTTGAGGGACTTGGGAGAAATTTTGCTGGAGGTATAAGAACATATCCAAAACAGTGGTTTGTGCAAGGCATGGAGACCATCAGTGGAAATAATCCAATATATCTTAACAGTAAGTGTTTCCTTTTTGTTTTGTTTTAATTATTGGTTCTTAGGATATCCTGATTTTTTTCCCCAAAGCTTGTTGTTTGGATAATAGCTTTGACTGTATTAGCAACATGATGGGGTTATCACTGCCTAGCTTTAGCTCCCATGACTGCATTTCTAATATGAACAATTATGTTTGTTTTATTTTCCCCCCTTTAGATCCATTTTTCCTGTCCACCCCTCCTTCAGAATCATCGCCTTGGCAGAACCCCCTGTCGTTGGAAGCACCACACAGCAATGGCTGGGACCAGAATTCTTAACCATGTTCTTTTTCCATTGTATGAAACCACTTGTCAAAAGTGAAGAAGTTCAAGTGATTAAGGAAATGGTAAGAGTGAGGCTAGCTCTAGCCCGTGGCCTTCAGCTGTTCTCTTTTTAAGGCACTCTGACACCTGCTGGAGCAGAGTTGGACATTCCTGGCTTTTTCTACCCATTTACTCCCTCATTTCCTGATATAACGGTCCTCATACTATAGCTTTTTCAGAAACATACGGAGGGCCTGATAAAATACAGATTGTTGAGTCACTAGGTCTGGGGTGGTACACAAGAACTTGGATTCCTAAAGTTCTTAGATGATGCCAATGCTGCTGATTTGGGGAACACACTTTGAGAACCATGGATGTAAGGTAGGTCTCCACTTTCCTCATATGGAGGCAGATTTAGGATCGCTTTTCCTCTTATAATCAGCCAAAGATGACTATTTTAAGTTCCTATAAAGGGAGGCCAAATATATTTTAGTTCCTTCGATTTTGGAGTATGTAAAGTAATCCTGTTCCCCTCAGAGCTGTAGTATATCCTGTACTCCCCTGACTAGTTATCTGGTGGCTTGTAGCATATGTACTACATATGCGTGGTTTCTGTGTCTGCCTCACCCAAGTATTGTGCTTAGTACTTTGGGAGCTCTAGAACTTCACTGTTCAGTGTAGCTCTAGCCACATTCATAAATTTTAAAAGTTCAGTTTCTTAGTCATATTTCAAGTGGTCAGTAACTATATGGGGGCTTCTGGTTACCATGTCAGTCAGCATAGGTAAAGACCATTTCCGTCATCTTAGAAAGTCCTATAGAATAATGTTGTTCTAGTTCACAAATAATGAACTTTTTATGTGAATGCACTTATCCCCTTTGAAATACCAGAATGGGGCACCTGGGTGGCTCAGTCGGTTGAGCATCCGACTTTGGCTCAGGACATGATCTCATGATTCGTGGGTTCAAGCCCCGTGTCAGACTCTGTGCTGACTGCTAGTTAAGAACCTGGAGCCTGCTTCAGATTCTGTGTATCTTTCTCTCTCTGCTCCTACCCTGTTCATGCTCTCTTTCTCTGTCTCTCAAAAATAAGTAAATGTTAAAAAAAAAAAAAAAAAAAAAAAAAAGACCAGAATGAACTGATTAGTTTTAGGCCTTGTGAGCATGATGGTGAATAAGGGCATAGGCTTTCATGTCAAATAGCTTGCTTTTAAAGGTTTTTTTAATGTGTATTTTTGACAGAGAGAAAGACAGAGTGCTAGTGGGGAGGGGCAGAGAGGAGAGAGACATGGCATCCGGAATCCTAAGCAGACTCCAGGATCTGAGCTGTCAGCACAGAGCCCAATGCAGGACTCGAACTCATGAACCATGAGGTCATGACCTAAGCTGAAGTCAGATGTTTAACCGACTGAGCAACTTAACCCAGGTGCTCCCAAACAGCTTGCTTTTAAATGCCAAATCCACCACTTACCAGCTTCCAGGTCTTGAGTAAATTACTCAACCAAAGTTGGGGACATATCATAGGATTGATTTAAAGAATAAATGGGATAAAGTATGTACTGAAAAGAACTTAGAATTTTCAAGTTCTAGTCACTTAAAAATGATCAAAGGAATCCTGAGCCATTTACTTCTGAAATGGTTGCATTATGCCAGTCATTGTTCTCTCTGATATTTTTATTTATTTTAAATATTAATTTATTTATTTATTGAGAGAGAGAGAGACAGAGAGAGAATGAGGATGAGAGAATCTGCACTCTTAGTTTGGAGCCTGACACGGTGATCTCACAGTATATGACCTGAGCTGAAATCAAGAGTTGGATGCTAAATTGTTACAGTTCAGGCAACAAGCATGTGTTATTTGGCCCATTGTTCTTCACAGTTCATTGATAAACTAATTATACCTCTTAGGTATGTGGTTTAAAAGTCCTTGAAAAAATGAACAGCTTTAGCATCCAGTCTTTGTACAAGGATACCTTATGTCACTTCATAGATACAAGATTACAATTAAATGAAGGAGTTTGGTTTTAGAAAAAATACTGAAATTAGAGTTTAAAAAATCATGCAGAAGCTAACAAACGGGGAAATAATTATGAAAAGTTTTTTATGGGCACACTTTATGCCAATTTTTAAAAATTGAGTTAGGGACTACTTTCCACTTTTATCCTGGTGATGGAAAGATAAATGAAGAGCGGCTTCAATTCAGCTACCTGATTGTTAAAGAGAAAGCAGAGGTATATTTCCTGAGAAAATGAATAAGCAAAGTTAGTCAGGAGTTAAACATGTTACCTATCATCAGAGATTTTCTAAAAATGTAATTCTAATATTGTTTGCTAAATAGCCAGAATTTCTGGTTGATTGATCAGATATCCCAATTTATTATTTCTTTCTTTTCCCAATTCTCTCATAAAATAGGTCCCAAATATACCTCAGGGAGCTTTGGACAGATTGTTATCATTTGTGCACAAACTCAGAGAGACACAGGATCCCACGGTAAGTCTGGGCTTTTTTCCCGTAGGATATTTTGTTGTTGACATGCTTCTGCTTTATGTTCTCAGAGTTTAATGCTTAAAAAATCTATTTTTCAAGCTGGTATTTTTATCTCTTATGCTGCGCCTTGACCTGTGCATATATTTCACCCTCTCCGTGGTTTGAACATTTACTCCAGCCACTCGTGCCTGGTATCATACAAAAACTAGTAGCTCTGGAGGAGTCCTTGATGTTCTTAGGGGTTCACTTCTGCTCCCCTGGTCTCCTGTCCTGAGTGGTCTCACCTAGTCCTGTGGCTTCAAGTATGACCTCTTACGTTAACACTGACATCTTTCTCTTCAGCTTCTAACTTCTCTTTTCTCATTGATTCTCTGTTTCTAACTATATTTTCATCTTGGGATGGTGTAAGGGCAGAAAACTTTCCCCTTCCTTCCTTCCTTCCAGGTTCTTTGGCCAGCCTAAAGATTAAATTGACATGACACACATTAATAGGAGAAAACCCAATTTGATGTCATATGTACAGGAGCCCCATAAAAATATTAGACTTAAAGAAATGACCAAAGCAGGCAGCTTTTAATCCTTTTGGACAAACAATAAATTTGTAAAGAATTGACAAGACAAAAAAGTTTGAACTCGGGAGAGTAAATTAGTGACAAAGTAACAAGGTTTGTTTATATTGCCATCTTAGCCCTTTGTTCCCTATTTCTGACATTAAGGATGCTCTCTACCCTTCTGGGACAGAGAGGGCACCTTTCTGGTGGGAGATTTATTTCCTGCTTTCGGGGGACAGAGGAGGGTCAGAGTGTCCTTCTCGCACTGGCTGTTTCTTAAGTAACTTTAAAATAATAAACATGTCAAAATGGCATACTTTGGGGTGGCATATTCTGTTCCCTTGCCCTTTTTACAATTCTTGCCTAACTTTTATTTCAGCATTATAGTTGAAAACATTTTTGCACCATTACAAAAATTCCTCCCTGCTGTCAAAAGTCCAATGCACTCAGTATAATTCATGCTGTATTAGGGGTGAAATGAAAAGGTTAGTTTTTAATCTGAGGTCTTCAAGCAATAATTAATATTTTAAATAGACCAAAGCAAATTGTATATTTGCCCACAGAGGGATAAAAGGACTAATGAAAATGTTATTTGCTTTGGACTGGAATTTCAATACCTACGCTTGGTTATATCATGCCAATCAGAAGCACAATTGGTGTTTATACATGCATTTGAATAGCAAAACACAGAGAACTAATTCTTTAATAAGTGCAGGTGGCAAGCAAAGTCTTTTAAAACACAAGGCACCTGGCGGCTCAATCGGTTAAGCGTCCCACTCTTACTCTCAGCTCAGGTCATGAGTTCAAGCCCTATGTTGGGCATGAAGCCTACTTAAAAACAAACGAGCAAACAAAAACCACAGGGCACATGCTTAAAAAGTTGGAGACCATTAAAAAAAAGTTGGAAACCACTGCATACATTGGAAGGATCAAGGACTGTCACTAACTCTATGAATCTCAGTGTTCTCGTCTATAAAATGGGAAGTTCCATCTACCTCATGAGGATGTTGTGATGATTAAACATGAAAATGTATGTGAAGAATCCCTTCTTTGGCAACTGTTTAATAAATGTTTGTTTCTTTCACTTCCCAACCAGATACTCTGAGATTGCTATCAATTCAGTATATCTCATATAACTGAACTGTCTTTCCCCTTTAAATCTATTCCTATTTCCTTTTTTAATTCCCTGACTTTGTTAACAATCTGTCTCCTTGCTTTTCCACTATCTCCATGTACCCTGAAAGCAAATCCCATCAATTTAGCATCCATGATGTCTCATCCATTCTCTTACCTATTATCAGAATTGTTCTAGTATTTGGTTTCATAATCTGTCTCCTGGAATATTGTTATTTCCTTTTCACTGCCCTCATCACCAACAGTTCATTCCTAATATGACCCTGTATTACTTTCCTGTGCCTGTTGTAACAAATTACTATAAATGGTTTGTAACCCTGGAGATTTATTTTCTCACTGTTCTGGATGCCAGATGTTTGGAATGCGTATTACTGAGTTGAAATCAAGGTATTAGCAACACTCCCTTGGGGGCTCACGGGGAGAATCTGTCCCTTGCCTTTTCCAGCTCTGCTGGTGACCAGCATTCCTTGACTTGTGGCCTCGTTATCTTAACCTCTGCCTCCATCTTCACATCACCTCTTCTGTGTGTCTGTGTCAGATTTCTCTCCACCTCCCTTTTATGAGGATACATGTGATTGCTATTAGGTGCCACCCAAATAATCCAGGATAATCTCTTCGTCTCAAAATCTTTAATGTGGTCTACAAAGTCAGGGTTGCCATACAAGGTAAAGTCACAGGTTCCAGGGATTAGGATGTGGCTATCTTTGGGGGGAGGGGAAGGGCACTTTCCAACTGTCACAGGCCCCCTATTAATAACTCCCGGGACCATCTGCAACTCCGCTTCCATTCTTTGTTCTTTTCAGTGAAACCATTCTCTATCTTGTTCCTTAAACCCACTAGTGTTTGCCTTAGCGCCCTTGCCACTCAGCGTTTCCTCTGGCTAAACTGTTCTCCCCAGGTAACTGCAGCTTTGTCCCTTCCCCCTTTTGGATTTGCTCAGATGTCACCTCTTCAGCAAGGCCTCCCTGAAGCACTCTAGAATCATATTCCCCCCCCCCCGCCCCCCGTTCCATTCCCACCTCTCTCTGTCCTTTCAAGTTCCTCCTCAGGCTTATTACTCTTTGACATAACATATGTTTTACTCACTTTTTTAAATTGTCCATTTTCCCTCGCTCAAATTTATGTTCCCAGCACATACCCAAATGCCTCCGTCAAGCGATGCCCGGAATGTGCTTGCTCCCTGTCCGCTCCCTGCAGGGCCTCGTTCCGTCAGGGCTCTCTCAGCCCCTCAGGCAGAAGTGACCTCAGTCTGCAGTCTGCTTTCATGACATTCGACCTAGGATTCTCTTCTGGACCTGTGGTGGCTGCATCCCTGTTTATTTTTATCTCCCCAACAACCATTTAAACTCTTTGAACATAGTGTCGTTCATTCCTTTATTCCCATTTCCCAGTCAGGTGCCTGGCACATAAGAGACACTTAATAAATGTTTGATGAATGAGTGAATAAAATGACTAATTAACTAATTACTAATTTATTAACACATTGTTCCTGGAGTTTTCTCTCCCTGAGAATGCTACATTTTCATAAAAGAAATAACTGTTTAAGAAGAAAAAGATAATTTGTTTGAAAATATTTCTGATCAGAACCTTCCTATTTTTAAGCTGAATTAAAATTTTAAGCTGTTACTAATCTTGCTAATACAAAAAACCCTTGAGGTGTGCTCGTAAACTCCATAACCATGGTAACTAAGGGAACGTGCTCATATCCTCACATTCTTTTTTTGCCAGATAAAAAATTGCAGTTAGAAATGTTATAAACCTTAAGCACATTAGGAATTTTGTAATTAAAGTGCATTCTCAATTTTTAATTGATAATGTGAGAGCATAAATAACCAAACCCTTTATTCAATGCTTAAATGGGTCAACATAAAGCTTTGTTCTGATTTTTTTGACACTGGATGTTATCGTAAAAGCCTTTCAGTGTTATCTACTGAGAAAGCTTATATTTTTCAAATTTCTGAGAAAGACTTTACTGATCACTGGAATGAAATGTGAAGCCTGAATTCAATGTCATTCTTGGATGAGATTAGACTATTGTACACTAGGGGGGGCGCCTGGGTGGCTCAGTTGGTTAAGCGGCAGACTTTGGCTCAGGTCATGATCTCACAGTCTGTGGGTTCAAGCTCCACGTTGGGCTCTATGCTGACAGATCAGAGCCTGGATCCTGGTTCAGATTATGTGTCTCTTTCCCTCTCTGCCTCTTCCCTATTCATGCTCTGTATCTCTTGCTCAAAAATAAACATAAAAAAAAAGAATATTGTACACTAGGAAGTTATTGCAAGGTTTATTAGGACTCTCTCATGAGAATCCTTGGGTTGGAGCTATTTGTCAAACATTTCCATGATTAAAATAAGAATGTTTTGTGGACCCAGGTATTAAAATGGGAATTGCTGAGTCATATTAGGCTTCTGATACTTTAAATCATACTGGCTGAAATAACCTTATCCTTACTTCTTCCTTCTTTCTCATATCCATCAGGTGCCAAGTTCTCTGAATTAGTTGGAGTCCTCACTCCTTTTTGCCAGTGACCTTGCTGTAGTACCTTACCATTTTATAGACAGATCATTGAAGGAGTTTTGTTTCCTGTCTCAGGTCTCCTTATCCCTCACTGACTTTGCATGCTCCTGCCAGATTAATCTTTCTAAAATCATATTACCACTTTGCACATAAGAAGCCCTATTGCCTTTCGGGGTAAAACCAAACTCCTCCAAGAGTCAGTCCCAGGTCTTTGTTGCTTAGGAGCAAGTTCCCCAGCAAGATCCTCTAATAGAGCTGGGCTGGTTTCCTCACAGTCTGCATGATTTCTGTTCCTTTTGCGTTCATGCCTTTGTTCATAGCCTTTCTCCTTCCCACTTGAGCATTTTAATTTTAAGCCCCTATAGCAGTTGTCAAGTGTTTCACTTGCTTTGGCATTAAATTATATGCTATTTTGAATTGCAATTTCTACTTTCTTATATTTAAATACTGCCTCCATGTCTAGAATGCAAATTTGTCGAAAACAAGGATGAACCAAATGTTTGCTTACAAATGAGTTCTTTGAGACATCAAATGTGGATTTTAATAGAAAAAAGGATACATCGTAAATGGTGATCACGCTCCCAAGCTAGTCCCCAGAGGACTATCTAACCTATGGTGTAGCTGATATATAACACTATTAACAGCACAACAGCATCCCATGGAGCCATGAAGTACACAAGGGAAAGAAATCACTTCCTTTTGTTCTTCCTTGGGACATGCAGAGATCACCTCAAGTGAAATACTGAAACAAGCAAATACACAGTGTGTCTCTGGCATCATGACGTGCCACCACTGTCCATCCTGAACCCTCTGTTCACTTCATGGAGTCCTCTTGCATTCCCTTCGGGGCTCAGATGTGCCCTCATTTCACCCTAGCCTGTTCTGTCCTCCTAAAGGGATAGTTGCTTTAAAAGTTCTTCTCTCTTCTGATTTTCAGTGAAAACTGCTATCTTCTAATGCTGCTGACCTAAATTAGGAATTAACCCAGTAATAATCTGATACATTAAATTCATACTAAATTGTAGGTTACATTGCCTTCCTGTGTTAGATTTTTTCATTTTGAAGAGGCTGACTTTTAATAATAATTGCTAAAAAAATAATAATAATAATTGCTGACATTTGTTGAGCACCCATGTGACTGACCTCTGTTAAATGCTTTAGAATGATTTTCTCTGTTTTTTTTTGTACTTTCAAGTTTTTATTTTATTTCCAGTTAGTTAACATACAGTGTAAGATTAGTTTCAGGTATAGAATTTAGTGATTCATCACTTACATATAACATCCAGTGCTCATTAAAACAAATGCCCTCTGTAATACTAACCTATCACCTATTTAACCCATCTCCTGACCATACCTCAGCAACCCTCAGTTTGTTCTCTGAAGTTAAAAATCTGTTTTATGATTTGCCTCTGTCTTTTTCCCCCCATGTTCATATGTTTTATTTCTCAAGTTCCACATATGAGTGAAATCCTGTATTTGTCTTTCTCTGACTAACTTATTTTCCTTCACATTATTCTCTGTAGCTCCATCTACATCATTGCAAATGGCAAGATTTCATTCTTTTTTTATGGCTGAGTAATATTCCACTGAATATAAATACCACCTCTTCTTTATCTGTTCATCAGTCAGTGGACATTTATACTCTCTCCATAGTTTAGCTGATATTGATAATGCTGCTACAGACATTGGGGTGGGTGTATCCCTTCAAATCAGTATTTTTTTTTATCCTGTGCATAGATACCTGGTAGTTCAATTGCTGGGTCATAGAGTAGTTCTGTTTTTAACTTTTTGAGGAACCTCCATCCTGTTTTCCAGAGTGGCTGCCCCAGTTTGCATTCCCACCACCAGCGCAAGAGGTTCCTCTTTGTCCACAACCTCCCCAACAGTTGTTTTCTATGTTGTTAATTTGAGCCATTCTGACCCGTGTGAGATCATATCTCATTGTAATTTTGATTTGTATTTCCCTGATGATGAGTGATGTTGAGCATCTTTTCATGTGTCTGTTAGCCATCTGGATATCTTCTTTGAAAAAATGTCTATTCATGTCTTCTGCCCATTTTTTAATTGAATTATTTGTTTTTTGGGTGTTGAGTTTGATAAGCTCTTTGTAGATTTTGGATATAACAACCTTAAACATAAAGGCATTATTATCACCATCTTAAAGATAAGGAAACCTAGACTTGATGTTAAATAATCCACCAAGCTATTACATGGGAGGGAACCTGATTTATCTGATTCCAGAGCTTACGCACTTTATCATTACATTATGCCACCCACTAATATAATTTCAAAGTCAACAACAAATATTGGTACTCACATGTCCTGAATTCTATACTAGGAGCTCTATTAATTTTAAAAGTGAAATTATTCTGGCACTATAGGGGAAGGATTTCCAAATGTAGGCTGCCACCCAAGCGATAAACTGGTTGACACCTCTGTGATCAGCAACCTAAATTGTCCACAGTTCCTTTTCTCCATTTCAGAAGCCATAGACTTACTTAAAGCTCTAAGCATTTTCAGGATCTCTTAACAGTGCAGCTTTGTGTAGGCAGGAAAAAAAAAAGAACAAATAATTCATTGTAAATAAAAGCTGCTTGTAAGTTTGGTGTGAACTGTATTATGTAACATCTTTCCTACCTCCAGCCTCTTCCCCCCCAACTCCAAAAACGTGTATATGCAGCACTTAGCTCAATGAAAATACTTCCATTGAATCTAACTGATAAATACTTTTTACAGATTTTTTAAAAAATATATCTTTAAGAATGTTTTAAGTATAAATTGGTTTTTGTTTATTTTTATTTGTAATTCATTAACAGCACATATTTATTTTAAGTGTGGCCTTGTCCATCAGGAGTAATGAATTCTGCTCTGAGACTCATCTAAAGGGACTCTCAGCAGGTTGAAACAAGACTCTCATCAGGATGTCCTTGCCTTTTGATAGGCACAGTCCTTGGCAGCATCACTCTCTACCAGACAGCTGCTGCGGATTTCTCGTCGGCTGTCACAGTACCCTCATGAAAATCTCCACAGTGCAGTTACTAAAGCCTGCCTTTCCAGGTAACCAGATTCCCCTTTCTCACTGAATTCAAGCTCCTGGGTCTCTGCTGGAACAGTAACATAAGTTTAATTGGTAGTCAGTACTCACAAGTCTGGAGAAACTATTGTCTGAATATATAGCTATTTCAAACTTGTGTTCAGTTTTTAGAACATATTTTATCTTACTTATGCATAACAACAATTTTAAGAGATATTTTATAGATGAGAAAACTATTTAAGTCACTTGCCCTAGAGTTGTAAAGAAGTAAAAGTGGGTTTGGGATTCAAATGCTGTGTGTCTTCTGAGATGGTGTTCTTAAGCCTTAACACTGAGATTCTCCCAAATTAGTATTGGACCTTCCATGCTTGATAGTACTGTTCTGTTGACTAAATTTAATAAAACTAATATATTTTAAGTCTATATTAATAATATCTTTTATTCCTGTTTGGAAATTATTATAAAACACTGTCTTAAAGAATTTTCTTCCAAAACCACACTTGCATGAAATTACTTTAAAATATTTGTTAATGTTTTATTTATTTTTGAGAAATAGGGACAGAATATGAGTGGGAGAGGGGCAGAGAGAGGGGAAACACAAACAGAATGAGGCAGACTCCAGACTTTGAGCTGTCAGCACAGAGCCTTCCACAGGGCTCAAACCCACAAACTGTAAGATCATGACCTGAGCCAAAGTTGGATACTCAACCAACCAAGCCACCCAGGTGCCATTATTTTAAAATAATATTTTAAAAAATGATTAATAACAATGCCCAATAAGCCCAGAGATTTCTTTTAGACTCTTTTCATATAATCTGACAATTATTTTTATGGTGGTTCTATTGTCCATCCATTCCTTGATATATAAAAGGAATTAAAAGAATCTATTTTCAGCTTAGGAAATTTAAAAAAAATTTTTTAATTTATTGTCAAGTTGGTTTCCATAAAACACCCAGTGATCTTCCAACAAGTGCCCCCTCCATGACCATCACCTCCTTTTTTTCCCTTTCCCCCTCCCTTTTCAGCTCTCAGTTGGTTTTCAGTCTCTCATGATTTGCCTTTCTCCCTCTCCCTAATTCTTCCCCGCGCTCCCCCCCATGGTTGCCGGTTAGGTTTCTCCTGTTAGACCTATGAGTGAAAACATATGGTATCTGTCCTTCTCTGCCTGACTTATCTCACTTAGCATGACACCCTTGAGTTCCATCCACATTGCCACGAAAGGCCAGATTTCATTCCTTCTCATTGCCATGTAGTATTCCATTGTATAGATAAACCATATCTTCTTGATTCATACATCAGTTGATGGACATTTAGGCTCTTTCCATGATTTGGCTATTGTTGAAAGTGCTACTATTGTTGAAAGTGCCCCTATGCATCAGCACTTCTGTATCCCTTGGGTTAATTCCTAGCAGTGCTATTGCTGAGTCAGTTCTATTGTTAATTTTTGAGGACCCTCCACACTGTTATCCACAGTGGCTACACCAGTTTACATTCCCACCAGCACTGCAGGAGGGTGCCTGTGTCTTACATCCTCGCCAGCATCTATAGTCTCCTGTTTTGTTCATTTTCACTGCTCTGACTGGCATGAGGTGGTATCTCAGTGTGCTTTTGATTTGTATTTCCCTGATGATGACTGATGCTGAGCATCGTTTCATGTGTCTGTTGGCCATCTGGATGTCCTCTTTGGAGAAGTGTCTGTTCATGTCTTCTGCCCATTTCTTTATGGGATTATTTGTTTTTCAGGTGTGGAGTTTGGTGAGATTCTTGTAGATTTTGGATACTAGCCCTTTATCCAATATGTCATTTGCAACTCTTTATCCATTCTGGCGGTTGCCTATTAATTTTCTGGATTGTTTCCTTTGCAGTGCAGAAGCTTTTTATCTTAATGAGGTCCCAGTAGTTCATTTTTGCTCTTGATTCCCTTGCCTTTGGGGGTGTGTTGAGTAGGAAATTACTGTGGTTGAGGTCAAGGAGACTGTTTTCTGCTTGCTTCTCTAGGGTTTTGATGATTTCCTGTCTCATGTTCGGGTCCTTCACCCATTTTGAGTTTATTTTTGTGTATGGTGTAAGAGAGTGATTTAGTTTCATTCTTTTGTAATGTTGCTGTCCAGTCCTCCCAGCATCACTTGTTAAAGAGGCTGTCTTTTTTCCATTGGATACTCTTTCCTGCTTTGTCAAAGATTAATTGGCCATACATTTGTGGGCTAAATTCTGGGTTCTCTATTCTATTCCATTGGTCTATGTGTCTGTTTTTGTGCCAATACCATACTGTCTTGATGATTTCAGCTTTGTAGTTCAGGGTAAAGTCTGGGATTGCAATGCCTCCCGTTTTGGTTTTCTTCTTCAATATTACTTTGGCTATTAGGGTCTTTTGTGGTTCCATACAAGTTTTAGGATACTTTGTTCTAGCTTTGAGAAGATGCTGGTGCAATTTTTATGGGGATTGCATTGAATGTGTAGATTGCTTTGGGTAATAATGACATTTTAACAAGGTTTATTCTTCCTGTCCATGAGCATGGAATGTTTTTCCATTTCTTTGTGTCTTCTTCAGTTTCCTTCATAAGTTTTCATTGTACAGGTCTTTTACATCTTTGGTTAGGTTTATTCTTAGGTATTTTCTGGTTTTTGATGCAATTGTGAATGGGATCATTTTCTTGATTTCTCTTCCTGTTGCTTTATTATTGGTGTTTAAGAATGCAACTGATTTCTGTACATTGATTTTGTACCCTGCGACTTTGCTGAATTCATGGATCAGTTCTGGTAGGCTTTTGGTGGAGTTGATCAGATTTTTCATATAGAGTATCATGTCATCTGCAAAAAGTGAACGTTTGACTTCATCTTTGCCAATTCTGATGCCTTTTATATCCTTTTGTTGTCTGATTGCTGATGCTAAGACCTCTGGCACTTATGTTAAACAACAGTGGTGAGAGTGGACATCCTTGTCATGTTCCTGATCTCAGGGAGAAAGCTCTCAGTTTTTCCCCACTGAGGATAACATTAGCTGTGGGCTTTTCATAAGTGGCTTTTATGATGTTTAAGTAAGTTCCTTTCATCATGACTTTCCTGAGGGCTTTTATTAAGAAATGATGCTGTGTTTTGTAAAATGCTTTTACTGCATCTATCAACAGGATCATATGTTTTTTATCTTTTCTTTTGTTAACATGATGTATCACACTGATAGATTTGCAAATACTGAACCACTGAACCAGTCCCATAACCCAGGAATGAATCCCACTTGATCATGGTGGATAATTATTTTTATATGCTGTTGAATTACATTTGCTAGTATCTTGTTGAGTATTTTTGCATCTGTATTCATTAAGGATATTGGCTATTGGCCTGTAGTTCTCTTTTTTTTTTGTTGTTGTTGGTTTCTGTCTGGTTTGGGAATCAAAGTGATGCTTGCTTCGTAGAATGAGTCCCGAGTTTTCCTTCCATTTCTGTTTTTTGGAATGGCTTGAGAAGAATGGGTATTAACTCTGCTTTAAAAGTCTGTTAAAATTCCCCAGGGAAGACATCTGGCCCTGGGCTCTTATTCGTTGGGAGATATTTGATAACAAATTAGAAAAAATATTATTTTTATAAATGAGTAAGAAGGATTTGATAAAACCTAACAACCAAACCTAAAAACAAACCAGAGTAAAAACACCAAGTTCTTAGTAAACCAGGAATATTCTTAGTAAACCATGAAGAGAAGTAAATTCTTCATTCTGATAAAAGATTTGTGTCCCAAATTTAGAGCAAACGCCTTTATAATAAAATATGCATATTCATTTAGAACTAGGAATAGAACAAGAATGTCACCTATTTGTCCTTTCAGTCATAACATTTGCCCAAAATTACCTAATTTGCTAGATAAAAATTCAGGAGAGACACCTGTGTGGCTCAGTTGGTTAACCATTCTACTCTTAGTTTCAGCTCAGGTCATGATCTCATATTTCATGGGTTCAAGCCCCATGTTGGGCTCCATGCTGACAGTTTGGAGCCTGCTTGGGGTTCTCTCTGTTTCCTTCTGTCTCTGCACCCCTCCTACTCAGTTTATTGCTCTCAGAAAAATAAAATCAAGAGAAACTACATAGAAATCATTAGAACAAATAGAGTTTAGTGAGATGACTTATAAATCAGTATCAGTGACATTCCTGTATTCCACTAACAATAGAGGAAGTCTTTTTTTAGTAATCCCATTCAAAATAATAGTTGAAATCTTTGAGCACCTTAGAATAAATTTAGTGATATGTAATGCTTTTTATGGAGAAAATAATAAATCTTTACTGAAAGTCATAAAAGGCTTAAATAAAAGGGAAGCTATACCATGTTCGTGGAAAGGAAGATTCAGAATTATAAAGGTAATTTACTCAAAATTTATAGATAGATATTAGCTTGTCACATTCCACAAAGATTATGCTTAATTTGACAAACTTATCTCAAAATTATCATGGAAATAATAACAAAGGAAGTTTTGCAGGAGATTAAGGAATTGTACTTTCTCTCTCAGATATCAAGATCCATTATGATGCAGGATGGGATTGGTGCAAGGAAAGACAAATAGACTATTAGAATAGACTACAGAACCCAGAAGCAGACCCATATATCTTTGGGATGTTCGTATATGTTAGAAGTAGCATTATCAGTCAGTATGGGAATGGATGGACTTGTCAATAAATGATTAAAATTCTATCCCTTACAAAAAAAATAAATTTCATATATATAACTTAAACTCTATAAGCCACTCTACAAGTTATAAACCACAAACTAAGAGACGTTTGATAAAATTTATAATGACAAAAGGATTGATATTCAGGGACTATAAAGTGTCCAAATTAATGAGATGAAAGAATCAACCCTAAATGGGCAAAAGATGAATAGACATGCACAGAAGTTAATTCAGATAACCAATAAATATTTGAAAAGATGCTCAGCTTCATTATTAATTGAGGAAATGAGATTTTAAAACAATAATTAGCTATTATTTCATACTCATAGTTTTTACCTGTAAAAATTTATATTTTTTTGTGAATAGAAGAAAATGGAATTCTATTACAGCTGTTGGGATGGAAGTCACATCATTTTAGAGATATCTCACATTATCTTTTTACTTAAGCATATTAATACTCTATGATTTGACAATTCTTTTTCCTGAGATCACCTTAGAGAAAGGCCTAAATGAATGTATAAGGAGGCATGATTAAGAATGTTCATTGAATCGTTGTTTGTAACAGTGAAAAATTGGAAAAAACCTATCCCTCAGTAGAGGATGAATACACAAATTGACATTTTCATATAATGAATATGTTAAAATAGTTAAAATGAAGTAGATCTATCTGTATCAATCATGCCAACTTAATATCAAGCAGAAAATAAGCAGTTTGCAAGAGGAAATTTGGGATATACTGCTATGTATAAAAATGCTAACTATGACAAAAATGCAATATATTTTTATTCATACTTACATAGCAAAATAAAAAATGTGGACAGGAGAGAAAGTTACAGAGGATATTAAATATTCTATTAATCTCTTTTCATCTCTGGAGGTAATATCCTCTGTAACTTTCTATATGCTTGAAATATTTCATAGTTAAAACTGAAAAACTTAAAATTTCTTTTAACACTCATAAATATTTTACTGAATTAAATAGCCAACTAATTTTCCAAGTGTTATCAACTGACCACAATAAAACCCTCCTTATCACCACTCATGACACTTTGGAAAAGAGTAAAACAACTATCTTGTTTATGTATTATCTGTTGACTTTAGCAAGGGCTACAAACTCACAAATCTTTTTTACTAACCGGCTATTCAAGATAACCCAATTGTAGGAAGGAAAAAAGATTATTGGTGCATAAAGTTTTTTTTTTTGTGACCTCATTCCATATTGAAGCAGTGAAAAGAAACTGTTTCATGAAAAATTTTTAAAAGTTGACATAATTTATATTAATGAAATGTTATTTAGTAGACAAAAATCAAAGGAAATTCTCTACTTTAAATTTGTTAAACATTAAATTTAGTAAGTATTTGTCATTAAAAAATCTTGTTAATTTAATTTGTAAAATACTTTTCATTTATTTGGGGGCATGTGGGTGGCCCAGTCAATTAAGTGTCTGACTGTTGATTTTGGCTCAGGTTGTAAGATTGAGCTCCACATCAGGCTCCTCACAAGCATGGAGCCTGCTTGGAATTTTCTCTCTCTCCCTTGCTCTCTGCGTCTCCCATGCTTGCACTCTCTCTCTCTCAGTCTCCCAAAATAAACAAACTTTAAAAAATACCTTTTATTTATTTGTCTATGGCAGTTGAGTTCAGACTGGAACATTTCTTCATCTGAGGGAATGGTTTGCTAAGTACCTTATCCTTATATCCTGTAATATGTACACCAGGTCTTGGAGCTAGATGCATATTTCCTTTTCTGGATAGTTGAAAACCTAAGAAGCCAAAAGAAAGAAACATTAGATGATTAGGAAGTTATTAGGTATTTTACATTCTAAAAGTTCTTTTATTGTGGAAGAGTTAATTAGAAGTTTTTGTAATGGGGTGCCTGGGTGGCTCAGTCAGTTAAGCATCCAACTTCAGCTCTGGTCATGATCTCACAGTTCGTGGGTTCGAGTCCCATGTCAGGGTCTGTGCTGACAGCTCAGAGCCTAGAGCCTGCTCAGACACTCTGTCTCCCTTTCTCTCTGCCCCTCCCCCGCTGTCTCCTCTGTCTCTCAAAATAAAATAAAGACATTAAAAAAAAAGTTTGTAATAAGAGTTCTACTTCTTGCAAGTATTTTGTATTCCATTATATTATCTGCTTATAGAAAATCTTGGGGCAATGATCCTTTAGCACAGAAATTTTGGGCAGAGGTATAAGAATTAGAAATGAAGATTAACTGTCTCTGACATGGAGGTAATAAGGAAATTTTCCCAGTCACCAAAAACTTAGTTTGCATATAATATTTTTCTCTTGTGACATAAAATGAATGACATCTATATAATTTCCACTATTTTTATGTTATTAATTAATTAATTTTTAAAAAATCATAAGCCCAGTAGAACTAATCATATGCAGTGTTAAATGATTATAATGATTATTGTTGATGTATAGTTTTTGTTCTGAAGAATTATTTTGCTTTCCAGAGAGACTATTTAGGGATTTATTTCTGGCTTTAACAATTGCAGTTCAGTGTTTTAAGGCTATAATTTCAGATATCTAGATATTTAGGTTTTTCTGTTATTCAGCTTACTCTCTAAGTCTAGCAGTTATGAGCCTTTGAAAACTTTTTGGTTCCATTTATCTTCCAAATATCTTGGCTAAATTATCTTCAAACATTTGAAAGTTGTTAATAAATTTTATATATCATCTTCCCTTTTAAGTACTTCAGATGTCTGAATTAACAAACAAAATCTTTCCAGAAAAAGTAAATAACCCACAAATGTAATAAACTAACTTTATAAATAGAATGAGCCATAAGTTAACTTAAATATTCAAGTGCTGTTCATAAATTTAAGATTAAAATCACAGGTATCAATGAATTAATTACACACTCTAAGTAGAAGTCACAGTCTACCTGATAGCCCCTGAGCCCCACCGTCCTTTTCTCCCACTCTTACTACGAAGAGTACCACCCCTCTTCCTCACACTGGGAATTTAGGAACATCCCTTATCCTTGCTCTAGCTTCTCATCCTACCATCCTGAGAAGCCCTAGCTCATTCCTTAAGCCAAAGACTGCCTCTCACTTCTATGACAACAACACAGTTATTTGAGTTAGCCTAGGGTAACTACTTCCATTTTTGTTTCCTAGAATGTGGTTCAATATTTCTTTAGTTTTTTGTTACAACCAAGACCATAGGGACTAGAGACTTTCCAGTTCTATTTTTACTGCTAGTAAATGAAGATAATGATGAAAATGATTTTAAAAAGGCATTATTGTGCTCCTAATAGTGATAAATACCCTTGAAAACTTTACAACAGAGTATGTATTTGTTTTTGTTATAGGGAAGGAGGATAGAAATATATTTTAATATATTTTAATCATTCACTTACTTGTTTTATGAAAGACCACGGAAGGATAGGAAAAAGCAAGTAGAAAATATCAGTGAGCAATGGGAAAGGAAGCCATTAAATAGGAAAAATTGAAACGTAGAAAAAATTAAGGTTGACCTAATACAATCTGACATACTTTTTTCTCCTCATTTGTGGGATGAGCCAGTATCTTTTTTTTAGTTTATTAATTTATTTTGAGAGAGACAGAGACGGTATGAGTGGAGGAGGGGCAGAGAGAGAAAGGGAGAGAGAGGATCCCAAGCAAGTCCGTGCTGTCAGCGCAAAGACTGGTACAGGGCTTGAACTCCAACTGTGAGATCATGACAGCTGCCAAAACCAAGAGTCTGACACTTAATGACTGAGCCATCCAGGTTCCCTGAGCCAGTGTCTTTTAAAATGTAGGTCCTAGAGGTAATATATTTTCAACTTCCATACTACCTGATTATTTGGTAGTTCTATCTGGGTGTGAGGTTGAAAACAATTCTGAAACATTTTCAAACTCGGTAGAAAAGGGTATCATATTGGCAAGCAAGCCTAGGCAGACTTGCCTTTTGCAGTTCTCTACAGGCTTTGGAAGGCAATCTAGAAATGTTTCAGTACAGGGGCAAAGGAGGATGTGTGGACAGCAGACTGTATATGAAAGGGGTGTTTGGGGAATAGTAGACGAGTTTCAGGTTACAAGTGGTTATTGTCAATCAGGATGGTCTAACAGGCAGTAGTGGAGATGCAGCTGGGACCTAATGTTTCCAGGCCAGACTCTAGTTTGTGGTTTAGTCGAGAGAGGAAAGGAGGGCATGGTGCCAAGACAAGGCTCAGGAAACCAGAGTTACTGGGTTACCCAGTTATTGGATCTCAGAGATAAGGTCAGGCCTTGGTTTTGGACAAGACAACAGTCTTAAGAACTGTGATGAAAGGTCAGAGATGAACAACAGTAAGTCTCACTTGATGCTGAACCAGTGAGCTACCGTCCTAGAGTTACAGAAATCTCCCCATCATAGCTTGGAACCAAAATGACATAGGAGGTGGGAGATAGAGTCAGCTATGTGGATTTTGTCACAGGGACAGGAAATTCACCAGTTCTTCACATGCTCATTCATTTACCTTCTCGCTCACACCAACATCTCTTTTATTCAAGCTTGCATTGAAGGCTGTGGGAACCACCACCAAGGATTTAGAGCTATGGAAAGCCTAACTTAGAAGCGTTATGTTCTTAGTATGTTTATTTGGAATATTGTGGCACACAGTGGTTTGATTATAGGAATATAGCACATTTCTGTGGGCTCACTTGGCATCATAAGTTCCAGATATAACTTTATTTGTGTGGATGGGAAACTCCATTTTCATAATCTAAGCTCGCAATGTTCATACAGTTTATTTGTAAATGAAGAATGCCTCTGTCATTCACCAGATTGTTGTTTTCACAACATTCATATAGAACAAACAAGCATGTATATTTTTAAAATGGAAGGAAAGACAAAACTGGATAACCCTAAATTGAGTAATTTGTGTTAGAAAGTAAACATCATTAATCCTCTTTCACTAATTTGAAAATCTGACTGCCAAGTTGGAAAAGGTTAAAGTGTTATTTTATCTATTTAAGAAAATTTGATAATCCAGTTAAACAGTTAAACAAGATTTATGAGGTATACTAAATCCATTTTAAGAAGTAAATTATTTTAAATCTTGTCCTGTAAAATGTTGTATATAAATGAATACTGGTAGTTTCACATAAATTTTACTTATTTAAAAAATTTTATATTTTTTATTTAATTTTGAGAGATAGAGAGAGGCAGTGTGAGCAGGGGAGGGTCAGAGAGGGAGGGAGATACAGAATCTGAAGCAGTCTCCAGTCTCTGAGCTGTCAGCACAGAGCCCAATGTGGGGCCCGAACCCACGAACCATGAGATCATGACCTGAGCTGAAGCCGGATGCTTAGCCAACTGAGCCACCCAGATGCCCCTAAATTTTACTTATTGAAGGAGCTCAACAAACATATACTTCATCTTCACAAATGCTTGAAGTTTATATTCCAAATTTTTTAATGGATTTCACAGAGCAAGACTGATCTTCCATAAATGGTTATATTGAAATGGAGAGGGAGGAGAGAAAGAGACAGTTTGTGTGTGTACATGTCAAAAGATATTTAGGAATCACAGAAACCTTTGACTTTCATTCTATCCTTCCCAACCTCCCCTCCCCCCACCCCCATCCTCCAGGTTCTTACCAGGCCTTGCAAGGTCAGCATTAGAAAAAAATCTGGCAGATGCTGCAATAGAAATCAGTGCTGATAATAATCAGGAACCAGAATTGAAGGATTACAAGTGTAAGTATTTGGTTTGTTTCTTAAGTGAAATAGTAATTATCAGACATTAGTATTATTGTTTTAATTTAAATAAAATATGGTTTTGTTTTCCGTCTACTTTGTTTTATACATCAGGTTGGAGAAATGAATCTTTTCTTTTAAAAAAATTGAAACCCAGTTACAAGTTAAATCTTAGACTGTTTCCTTTATTTCAGTGCATACCAGATACAGGTCCGTCAAACAGTCACAATTGGAGAAAAACAAGTTTAAGGCTCTGAGAATCCCTGCCATAAATAAACTTATGTGATTTTTGTTTAACCTTTTTTTCCAATTGTATTTTACCATAGAATCTAGAATTCTGTTTTCTTTGTACAACATTTACATTTTGAGGACCACTGGTGCCCTGTAGAATATGTTTGGGAAACTATTCTAGGTTGATGTAGACTAAAATAATATTCAGAGTACCATTTCATGTCTTCTTATTCTTCCTGTTTACACCTTTATTGTCTTCTGTGATCTTTTTCATCTGGATAACCATAAGATAATTTTCGGAGGTTTACCCCTTCCTATAAAAGTTCCCTGTTCTTCAGTTAGAACACAACAAAAGGTTCTCTATTTTTTGAGGTAATTACCTCTTGTATGAGAAATCCAATGTGTGACCACTCTCTAATGAGGGCTTATTGTGACTGCCTTTGTAGTAGATGTTTTTAATAGTTGGGGCTACACTGAGACAGGAATTTGGTGTTGAGGAAATGAGATGACCTTTTTAGGTAAAATTATAAACTCCACATACTGATGGATCTGGGCACAAATATGCCCAGACAGCTCAAGGAGATGGAATAGCTCTGGGACCTAGAGACTCATAATGTTAGTTGACTGAACCTTTGAACATATCATAACCTTTGAGAAAGCCCATGTCATTCTGACTGTACATTCTTGCTCAGTCTTGGTACCAGATCAATGTCAGTTCCCATCTGCACCTTGTGTAGGGGATAAGGAACCTAAAAGACTTTTGACCTATATGGTTCCATTTATCTTTAATGTCATCTCTCTTGAGGAGAATTCATTTAATGTACTCTCCTTGTTCGAAAGACAGGGTTCACCAAATAGCCTTCTGATGAGGATTTGTCTTTCTGTGTATGTCTCCTTCCTTGAATAATATGCAGCTATGGCAACCATCGTGCCCTATGGTCCATAGGAAAGTTGTAGTTTTCATTGTGTTGTAGTAGTTTCAATTCTTGTTTTATATATCAGAATTTATGTATAGATCAGAATAGGTGTGTTTAGTGTTCTCCTGAGAGTTAGGATGTTGTCAGTTGATATGACAAAATCAGGTTTTGAGTATACAACTCTAAGAACCTTGACAAATGGACCAAAATAATGCCATCCTATGAGATTTCTTAGGAGACACAGCTAGACAGCTTTCTCCCAGGAAGTATAAGCATCACCATTCTCTGAGTGCATTTCCCTTTTCAAGCTTAAAATTTTAACAGTAAACATGAGTTGTGTGAATTAGATTGTCCTAAAGCCCAAAATCACACTGAACAGATGTGTTTCATAAACTAAATCATAGATGGTATCAAATGCTACTTGAATCTGAAATTATGTTTGTCATCTCAACATAAAAGTATATAGTTAAGTCACTGTCACAATCCTGGTCTTTCTCTGTACAGTTTTATATTGGGTCTGTTTCAGAGACCTGATGGTAGTAAAAAAAAATATATAATAGATTCTCAGTATGACAGCTCATGGTTCTTCTCTATAGAACTTGTAAATAAAAGGGAAATGTCAAGGATCTGTTGGAGAGAGAGGTCTACTTTGCTTTGGCAAACATGTAGCACTCAGCACTGATTAAACAGGGTGACAGTTTAATTATTTTTAGCTCAAAATAGTTCACAGTACTGCAAAACACAAATGTTGCTTCCTCCTCCTCCAACCCCGTCTTTCAAAATGCTTTAGCACAAAAGAGCAGTTTTCTTATTTGAAGTGGGGCGGGGTTGGGGAGAAGATAGGTCAGAAGGATGGCATCCTAATTCAGAAGAAGGCATCCTAATTATCTGTCTGCTTGCTTAGGTATTTCCGCAAGATGGAATATTATTTGGAATCAAAGGAGTAAACATACCCCACTTGGCAGAAAGAACATTAGACTATACTAAGTTCTATTTTTAGCTCTACCCATGTTAGCTGGGTGGCTTTACGCAATTACTTAATTTATGTCCTTAGCTCATAAATCTTGTCTCATTGTTAAGAGAATTACATGAACTTATGAGAAAACAATGAAGTTTCCAGTTTGAGATCTGGCCTGTAGAAGGTCCTCAATAAAGGATGGCTTCTATTGTGATCATCGGTATTACTTTAACAACTACCACTATTAATGTAATGATTATTAAACTTGGAATATGTCAGACAGTGAACATGTATATCTCTTTACTTTGGATAATACATAGGAGATGTGTTCCAGGACTTCAAATTTATCACTTAGTTTTAAGGAACTCAGATTCTATTATAGACCAACTATATAAAGCAAATAGGAGACAATAAAATAGTAATTATTACAGAATAACTGTGTAACACAGGGGGCTCTTACTTGAAAATACAGATCTCCTCGACCATGCCTGAAAATAGTGATTTGAGAGGTCTTCAGATGGGGGTGGGGAGAAGTTCACTCATCAATATTTTTTACTAGAACTCTAGGCAATTCTCATTTGGAGTTTTTTAAAAGGGTAGGTTCCCAAGAAAGATATTCAAAGTACTTTAGAGCTTTTGAATGTGTATCCAGCCTTGTTTATGTGTGATAGTCTCTGACAAAATAAACTTACGAAGGCGGTTTGACTGAGTTCTGGTGGGGAGCAGCAGTTCTTCTGTAATTGGTCTATATGCTGTTTGTTACATACATTATTTTAAATGAAATTTATTACATTTTGCAACATTTTAAACTTTTTATGTAGAGCTATGATGTTTCATTACCACCTTCCAGCTTACTTCATTTAGATGTTTAGAAATCCTTAATGAGCCTACAAGATGTTAAAGACACCGTATTGCATTATGTTCATGTTGGACTTGGTTTCTCTGAGGACTGTGCTACGAGTAATTCTCTGTCCTGTGGGAAATGTTTAGGCGAAGTAGCTTCTGGATCTCTAAGGATTGGAGCCGTTACTGCACCAATCTATAACGCCCGGGAGAAAATGAAAGTGCCTGATGTTCTGTTCTATGACAACATTCAGGTAAGATCACTGCTTTGCATTTATGGATAAATCACTTCTTACATTGTGGTAATCAACTCCACAGTGAAACTGATATTTAATTATTTTTTTGTAATTTGCTAAGTTCAACTCAGATGATTCAAAATAAGGTGTTGAGACATCTTTTTTTCTTTAATTTTTTGATATTTATTTTTGAGAGAGAGAGAGAGAGAAAGAGAGCATGACTGGGGTAGGGACAGAGAGAGAGACACACACAAACTTGAAAGCAGTCTCCAGACTCTGAGCTGTCAGCACAGAGCCTGACGTAGGGCTTGAACCCACAAGCCATGAGATCATGATCTGAGCTGACATCAGATGCCCACCAATTGAGCCACCCAGGTTCCCTAAAACGTCTTTTATTAAATAGGCATTGTAAACATTTTTAAAATCTTTTTTTAATGTTTATTTATTTTTGAAGGACAGAGAGAGACAGAGCATGAACAGGGGGGCAGAGAGAGAATGAGACACAGAATTTAAAGTAGGCTCCAGGCTCTGAGCTAGCTGTCAGCACAGAGCCTGATGTGGAGCTTGAACCCACAAACCATGGGATCGTGACCTGAGCTGAAGCCAGACACTCAACTGACTGAGCCACTCAAGTGCCCCAAGGCATTGGGGGCCTTTAAATTCTTTCTAAAGACATTTGAAAAATGGGAATAGTTGCTGCCATGATGAAAGTCATATATTTTCTATGTGCACATGCACTAGACTCCAGGTAAATAAAATGAATATCATGAGATTACAAACAAAAGGAACTAATACTTTCCTTTCCTGTCAGTTAAATTAATCTCAACAGTTCAAAGAGGATATGTCCTATGCATTCTTTTCCTCATATTCCCTTTCTTTCTCTGAAAAGTCCTAATATTTTCCTATTCTTTTCCTTTTTTTTTAAGGTAGAAAGGTAGATAATGGCTCACTTGTAAACTAATCAATAATTACAGACCTTCCACTAAGCCCCCCAAATAAGTCTATACCCAGAAAGCTTGACTGTAGATGTTCACTTTAATAAGAATGTTTCCCAGAGAAAATTACCCATACTATAAAAGGAGGAGTTTTTCCTTTTCCACATTTTATGTCAAGTGGTTATATATTTAAATTTTTCTCTAATATCTACTCCCTAATCTGCATGTAAATAATATTTCATTATGTTAGAAGAACTTGTACTTACTATTTTTACTATATTAAGGAGTTAGAAAAATTAAAATTTTTTTTCTCTGCCATTTCCCAATCATATTTGTTGTTCAGTTAGTATCATAATTTATATCCCTAGATTATATTAACAGTGTAGGCGGTACCTGGGCAAATTCTTCTTTCTTAATAAAAATCTTGATTAAATATTTTGAAATCTGTTCAAACTGTAGTTACTACCTATGTCATAGGAAAAATCATAATCTGGATTTGTTTTGTATTCATTCTATAGCGCATTAACTAATGTTGGTCTTATTTTTCTTCTGAAGAATTAATGCTTTATGCAAGCAGTGTACAAATATGCAGACAATATTGTTGCTTTTAAGACGCAAAGAAGGAAAAGAATCTTGCCTATCAAGAAAGACAAAAACATGATTGTAAGAAAATATACTATTCCCAACCATTGATAGTATTATGCTCTGTTCATGTAGTCGAAAGGAATAAAGAAAAAAGAATCGGGAAATGTTATAAGTGACAATTTGAAAAACTCTATGGTTGTAAAGGTTGAAAAGACTTCCCAGCGTTTAAGAATGTAGAAAATTCAGTAGCAGGGAGGGCCATTGTGCCCTGGAACACTGTCTGTTGCCATGGTGTTTGTGACATAGACATTGAGGATTGCAGGGCTGCTGTGAACTTTACACAGTGGCCCCAAGGGACTTTCTGTAGCCTGTCTCCAAATGTACCTTTTTGTCATAAAGCATTGTGAATTAACCATTAATGAAAAATTTTAGCTGTATCAATTCAAGGAACCATGGCTTTTGATTAAATTTGCTTTTGTTGCATATGTTATTATTTCTTTTTATACTGTACTTCATTTTGAAGCAGTAGTCTCCACTCCTCTTAAATATTTGGGGGCTTCTATTCCATTCTATTCTATGCTCTGAGTTCCCTTTGTCACATTTTATTGAAATTGATTTTTTTAAGTTTATTTATTTATTTTGAGAGAGGCAGAGACAGTGAGAGTGGGGAAGGAGCAGAGAGAGAGGGAAAGAGAGAGAGAATTCCAAGCAGGCTCCACACTGTCATCATGGAGCCTGGTGCAGGGCTGAGACTCACAAAACTGCGAGATCATGACCTGAACTGAAACAAAGAATTGGATGTTTAACTCACTGAACTACTCAGGTGCTCCTGAAGTTGATTTTTTAAATATGGTCTTCAAACCACTGAAGTAAAGTCTATGTTTTCTTTATTTTGAATCTTCACCAAATATCTTGTGTCTGGCACATAGGGAATGCTAAGTAAATATGTGTTGAGTAGATTAATAAAGAATGAATAAGATTTGAAGGTTTATAATCAGTATTATCTTATTAAATTGGAATTTTTATACTTCCAGTAGTAAGGAGAAATTGGAGGAAAGAAAAATAATAGACTTTTAAAACTAAGGAACTTTAGATGTGAAAAAATGTTTTAAATGTCTACTATGTGTCAAGCCTTGTTCTAAGGTATTTGTTTAAAAAGATTGAAATATGCACACATACGCACCTACACATATGTAGCTCCAGGGGCCAGGTTGCCTAGTTCCATCCACAGAGAAAGACAAGAAAAGACACATGATTACTGTATTGTGACGAAATTGATGAGGTGATGGTCCCAGATTGGAATGATCATGGAAAGTGAGTGGACCAGGCAAATCTGAGAGACTCTCTCAGGCAGAGAGATTAGCATTTGCAGAGACTTGGCTATGTGACAGAGTAGTTCATTTAAGAAACTACATATAATTAATTATCACGGGCACAGAACTGAGGTTGCAAATAGAAGAGTGACAAGAGATGACGCTAATGTGTTAGAAAAGGGTCAAATCATCTTGGCCTTCTAATTCATAAATCTGGATGCTATTTGTAAGAAGTGAGGAAGCCTTTGGAAGATGTTAGGCACATTTTCACTTGCTAACTTTTCATTCACTCTTTAATGTTGTCCATGAGTTGGAGACAAGGCAGAGAGAGACTTGTTAGGGGCAGTTACAATAATCTAGGTACAAATTGTGAAGGATCTGAACGACGAGGGTGACAGTGGGAATAGAGTGGAGAGGACAAATAGCAGGGCTGTTTCGGCAGTAGGGAGAGTCAGTGGAACTATGTGTGAGATGAAAGCCAAGATTCTCCCTCAGGAGCACATAGGCCTGGTGGAAAAGTAAGCAGAAGAGAAAAGAGAAAATTTTTCTAAATATTTGGCTGAATTTGTGGGAGGAGAGTGTCAGGAAAGGAGGCCAAGACCAAATCAAAAAGGCAAGAAGGAGAGGACAGTTGAGGGGAGAGGCTACATTGATGAAAGGAGTTAAGAAGTACAGACCTCCAGTTATAAAATAAAAAAGTCAGGGGGATATAATATACAGCATGGAGAATGTAATCAATAATATTAACGTTGCAATGTGGCAGGTGGTGGTGTTCATTGCCCAATGTATGCAAATGTTGAATCACTATGTTGTACAACCTGAAATTAACATAGAAATGTCAATTATATCTCAACACATAAATAAGTAGCCTTTAACAAAGAAAAAAAGAGGATGGGAAGGAGGGGGGAAGGATGAACTGTTGTTTCAAAGGTATTAGGAGTCATCTAAGGAATTTTGAAAAAAGAAGTGACAGGATTTTGAACAAAGAAGTGACTGTCAGTACTATAAAGAGCACATTGCCTCAAGAAGAGACTGAAGTTAGAGAAGCAAAATTGGCTGATAAAAATCTAGGTCAGAGATGTAAAAACCTAATTGAAAACTGGGGATAGAAAGAGACAGATAAATGCAGTTGACTTTTGGGTGACTTGATAGCTTAGACTTGGTGTTTAACTGGCTCTTGATAAGGAAGGAGTGAAGTGTGCAAGATGATGGTAGAGGTTTGGTCAGGTGGTAGGAAATGATGCTACTTACAGGGATAAAAGATAGAGGATAAAAAATGAAATTGCATGAGACAAGTTTGAACACGTTGAGGAGACTGGGAAATAACCAAGTACATAGTTTGAGAGTTGCTCTGAATACAAGGCTGGAGCTGAGGGGAGTCTTGCTGTTGGAGATCAGCATATAGTTGGTAGCCGAAGCAGTGGAATAGGTGAGAGGATGTAGGGAGAGTAGTCACATGTGGTTCTTCAAGCACTGGCACGTAGGTACCCGATCTCTGCACACAGCCCTCCCTCACCCTCACATGGGTGCCAGTGCACAAGTAGGCATAAGCTAGTCTGCTCTAAACCTTGTCCCCAGGAGAGCATGTAAAGAGGTAGTGAGAGAGATCAAATGAAGGAACATGGAGGAAATGAGTATCTAAGGATTTGCTATGACAGAAAGACCCAACCTGAAAGACCATGGAGAGAAATTGTTAGAGATGTAAGAGATTCAGGAGAGGTGACCAACTGGAAGGGGAATCTTTTAAGAAATTGTGGTATATGAGTAGGCCAAGAGAGTTATGTAGGCAGTGACCTTAGCCTTAGCTAATGTTTATTGATTTGAATATTCTAGTTGGATGGAATGAGGGCATAAAGTAGGAGAACATGAGTACACTATCGAAGAATACAACTATAGTCTAAATTATTTTTCAGTAATTTTTTTAAATCTGGCAATACACGTGCTCCTTCTAGCTTTTCTGTCTATTCCTCATGTAGATTAGCCCTTTTGTTACTGGAGAACTTTAATGTCTGGAAATTGGCACTGACTTTTCATTTTAGTTAGAAGGAAGAGGTCTCCAGACCACATTATCAGTAGAACCCAGATTAAAAGGGTATTCTAGGACTCCCCAGGGTAACCACACACATTGGCTTGCTTAAGATAATCCCTAAAATAGACCTTGTTTACATTTGGTATTCATTATTATTAATGACATCTCTTTTTAGTCTTAAAAGTATGCCAGGATGGCCAATAAATTGAGTGCCCATCCTACGTCAAGCTTTGTTAAAACTCTAGTACAATGGTGTATCTGAATGCATTTTAAAAAATAAAAACTACAAAGCTAAACTTTAGGAAATACTTATCTATTTTTGAAGTAAAGAAAAAACTTTCTTAGGTTTTCTTAGAAAGAAACTCCGAGAGAGAGTACGGCTTAATTTGACAAGTAAGAGGAAAATATTCAATATGTCAAAACAATCCATAAAACAAGTTAAAAAAAGAAAAGCAAGCGATAAACTAGAAAAATATCTGCAGCGTGTATTAAATACAGTTATTTTGCCTTTTTTACAAATAAGGAACTTCAATACCTCAGTACTTATGAAGCTGTTACTATTTTGATACAGAAAACCAAGAAAAAGAAATAGGGCTATTAATTGTTCTGGGATCTGTTTCTGCCCCAACCCCCACCCCATGAGCCTTTGTGACCTACTTATGGTTGTCCTATTTTTCAAGATACAAAAGAGCACTGTAATTTCCTCTGTGGCTATTGTGAACAACTTTAATCTTGTTCTTGTATTATATTGTGTCCTAATTCAAATAAAAAATGTGGAAACTGAGGCATGTATTTCTAATTCTAAAGTTCTACCTCCTCTGAAAGTAATGATTAAGAGCAAGTTAGTATAATGTGTTCATGGAAATCTCCAATTATTTTAGAAAGCCTTTATATATTTACATTATTAGCAAGTGTTAATTTAAATATTATATTAAATTATAAGCCAACCTACAAAGAGCAATAGCTAAAATATATTAGGGTTAAATTATGCAAACTCTATGAAATAATGGTTAGTGGCTTAGTCTTACTTAGGTGGGCTATTGCAAGTTTTCATTATCAGTGACCTAATTGGCTATATAACTTACAGCCACAACATTAATTTTTGTTTTTTTAAATCAAATTGAGTATTATCTGTTACAATAGATGTTTTGCTTTCTTTTGTATTCAGTTTATTTAAACTAAAAAAAATTTACCCGTTTCTCCCATTCGTACCCACTCCCAGCAGCAGCCAAAGTGTTTTCTGTATCTATGAGCTTGATTTTTTTTAGTATATATATGTTATATATATTTTACTTACATATTACAAATACATATATACATATTTTTTAGATTCCATACGTAAGAGGTCATATAAGATTTGTCTTTCTCTGACTTTTGCTTTTTCTGCATCTGTTGAGATGAGGATCATGATTTTCTCCTTCATGTCCACATTAACTCATTTGCAGATGTTGAACCATCCTTACATTCCTGGCATAATCCCCCCTTGATCATAGTGTATGATTCTTTTAATGTGTTAAATTATGGCTTGCTAATATTTCGTTGAGAATTTTTATGTTTGTGTTCATCCAGGATATTGACCTATAATTTTTCTTTCCTGGGGCATCTTTGTCTGGTTTTGGTATCAGGGTAGCTGGCCTCGTACAATGCGTTTGAAAGAGTTCCCTTCTATATTTTGGAAGAGTTTGAGAAAGGTTGCTATTAATTCTTCTTTGTTTGTTGGAATTCACTAGCAAAGTGGTCTGGTCTGGAGTTTTATTTGTTGAGGGTTTTTTGTTTTTTGTTTTTTGTGTTTTTTTGGTTCAGTTTCCTTACTAGTAAATATGTTTGATATAAGTATAGCCACTTCAACTGTCTTTTGATTTTCATTTACATGGAATATCTTTTCTCATCTCTTCACTTTCAGTCTGTGTGTATCTTTATATCTAAAACAAATCTCTTGTAGACAACATACAGAAGGGTCTTGGTATTTTATCCATTTAGCCACTCTGTGTCTTTTGATGGGAGAATTTAGTCTGTTTACATTCAAAGTAATTATCAATAGGTACGTGTTTATTGCCATTTTGTAATTATTTTCTGGCTATTGCTATAGTTCTTCTGTTTGTTTCTTTTTCTCTTACTACCTTCTTTTGTGGCTTGATGGCTTTCTTTGAGTCATTCTTATATCCTCTTTATTTTTTGTGTATTTACTATAGGTTCTTTCTTTGTAGTTATCATGAGGTTTAAATATATCTATAATAATCTATTTTAAGTTGATAACAACTTAAGTTTAATCCCATTATAAAGCTCAACATTCTTGCTCTTCCCCCTCATGTTTTATGTTTTTGCTATCACATCTTACATTTTTTATCTTGTAAGTCACTTAACTAATTATTATAATCAAGGTATTTTTACTATTTTTGCCTTTTAACCTTCATACTATCTTTATAAATGATTAATCCTCTATCTTTACTATATGTTTACCTTTCCAGTGAAATTTATTTTCATCTATGTTCTTGTTACTAATTAACACCTTTTCTCTTCAGCTTAAAGTCCTTTTGACATTTTCATGTAAGACTGGGTTCGTGGTGATACCTCATTTAGCTTTTGTTTGTCTGGAGAACTCTATCTGTTTTTCACTTCTGAATGGTAACTTGCCAGGTAAAGTGTTCTTGGTTGGCAAGGTATTTTTTCAGTCCTTTGAATACATTGTGCCATTCCCTCTGGCATGCAATGTTACTGCTGAAAAATCTGCTCACTGCTTCATGGATGTTCCCTTGTATGCAACAAGTTGTTTTTCTCTTGCTGCTTTAAAAATGTTTTTTTAATGCTTTTTTATTATTTATTTTTGAGAGACAGAGAGAGACAGTGCGAGCAGGGGACAGTCAGAGAGAGAGGGAGACACAGAATCCGAAACAGGCTCCAGGCTCTGAGCTAGCTGTCAGCACAGAGCCCGACGCGGGGCTCGGACCCACGAACTGTGATCTGACCTGAGCCGAAGCCGGACGCTTAACCGACTGAGCCACCCAGGCGCCCCTCTTGCTGCTTTTAACATACTCTCCTTGTCTTTAACTTTTGACATTTTGGGGGCACCTGGGTGTCTCCATTGGTTAAGTGTCCAACTCTTGATTTGGGTTCAGGTCATGATCTCACAGCTCATGAGTTCAAGCCCTGCATCAGGCTTAGCACTGACAGAATGGGGATAAAATACCAAGACCTTTCTAAAAACTCTCTCCCTCTTTCCTGCCCCTTCCCCTCTCTCTCTATCTCTTTCTTTCTTTCTCTCTCTCTCTCTCTCTCTCTCTCTCTCTCTCTAAGATAAATAAATAAACTTAAAAAAAACTTTTGATGTTTTAATTATAATATGTCATAGTGTGGGTCTCTCAACTCCTCTTATTTGGAACTTGCTGGGATTCTTGGATCTGGATGTTTGCTTTCTTCCCCTGGTTAGGAAAGTTTTCAGTTAATTTTTTCAAGTAAGATTTATGCCCCTTTCACTTGTCTTTCCTGTGGCCCTATAGTGCAAATGTTAATTGGTTTGATGTTGTCCCTTAAGTCCCTTACTGTCTTCACCTTTAAAAATTCTTTTTTCTTTTTGATGCCTTAGTGGGATTTGTTCCACTGCCTTGTCTTTGAGTTGACAACTGATCCTTTCTTCTTCCATTTGGTACTTTTTATATTTCCCATCTCTTTGTTGAAATCCTCACTGTGTTCATCTATTCTTTTCAGTTTGGCGGGGAGGGGTGGGTATCCATTACTTTGAACTCTTTATCAGGTAACTTACTTACCTCCATTTTATTAAGATTTTTTTTCCTGAGGTTTTATCTTCTTCTTTCATTGGGACATATCCTTTATTTTGGCTTTCATTTTGTTCAACTGTGTTGGTTTCTATACAGTATACAAAAAACTGCCTCTCCCAGTCTAAAAGGAGTGGTCTCATGTAGGAGTTGAACCTTATCGTTCAACGCTGCCTCAGCTCTTGATTGTCTCTTAAATCATTATGCTTGTTCAAGCTTCCCATTATATTTGTAATAGTTCCCAGTACCTGAAGATGTGCCAAGACCTCTTGTCCCAGAGGGGAGGATCTCAGCACTTTGACTCAGGCTGATTGGAAACTACACCCTCAAGCATTAACTTTTAAAAGTATGCAAATATATACAGTCCTGTATGCCACAAGTGTAAGCCCCTGTGACCATGAGAACCAGGTGATCTAAAGGTATCCTGTGGGTGACAGCCATAGACATTGGGCTGCAAACAAGTGTCTAAGCCCTTGTCTAGGTGATACTGGGGAGCTGGAATGAGACCAAGAAAGAGTGAACTAAGATAGCGTCCATAGCCTACGATCCTTGAGAGTGCTCCATGGGCCTCTAAATGTGTGCCAAACTGAAGCTTGCTCCTCAGGCTGAAGCTCTAGGACAGGCAAAGAGGCCCCCTTCACAGAAGATTGAAGAGTGTGCCTCAGTCCACTGTCTTGCAGTTTCCAGGGCTGGTAGCCTGCCAAACACCATCTTTATGAAAGCCACAGTCTCATGGGACCCAGAAATGCAACCCCCCAAGATACAAGAGCCAAATGATTAATGAGTGTCTCGTGGCTGACAGCTGCATTAACCAGGGCACTGGGCATAAAAACTGGGGCACCAAATGTGTGTAAAGCTCCCCTCTAGGAGACACTGGTGCTTTGGAGCATGGTAAAGGGTAAGCACCAAGATAGTGCCTGCCCTCCAAGGTCTCTAGACACGATTGCAGCCAGCCCCGGGATGCATGTCTTATTGGAATCTTGTCCTTCAGGTCTCAGTCATGATGAACAGCTAATAGTCCTCCTTTCTGGAATAACTGAGCTCCTGGGTTTGTTGCCTATTACTGTATCCTGGGGGTAGTAGCTTTTTAAGAACTCTTGGTCCCTTGGGTACAGTCTTTTGGGACCCACTGTATAAGCCCCACTAGCCACCAGAGCCATGTGATATAGAATTACCTTCAGGCAGCAATCACAAAATCAGGGGCCGGATAGAGGTATGGGTGACACAAATCATCACAGTTATATGGGACCAGGAACGTAAGCCCCCCTGGCCTCTAGAACTGGATGATTAAGAGGTGATTCCTAGGTGGTAGCTGCAAAAATTGAGGCACCAGACACATGTAAAAGCTCTCTTCCAGGAGATATTGGTGTTCTGGATTATGAGAAAGAGAGAGCATGAGGATGGCACGTGCCAGTCCCCACCCCCAGAGAATAGTTCAGCAAGCTTCTACATGTGTGTGAACCTCAGGCCAGTTCTTGAATATAAGCAGGTGAGCCTCCTTCACTTGAAGTCTGCACACAGCTGCCTCTGAGCTGGGCCTGGGGCAGGCGAGTCCCAGTGCACAGTCCTCTAAGAGTAGTTTCTCAGATCACTAGAGTCTTGTGGGTCTCGGGATGTGAGCCCTATTGGTTTTCAAAGTTAGATGTTTTCGGGGCTCATCTCTCCAGTGTGTCTTAAAAGTTGGGATGCGCAGTGTGGGGTTCGGACCCTTCACTCCTCAGGGGGAAGCTCCACATTTTGAGTTTCCTCCCAGTTATAGGATGCTGCACCAGGCATGGCGTTTATGGAGACTGTGTCCTAGCCTCCCCTCCCTGCTTTGATGGCTTTCTTCCCACTTGCCCAGTGTGTAATCATCAGGCAGCTAGCCTTTAGATTTTTCTAAAAGGAAATTATTTCATCTGTTGCTGTACACTCTGTGCGTCCATAGCGGGAGGTGAGTTCAGGATCTTCCACGCTGCCATCTGGAGCTTGCACTCTAGATGTTTTACTTAGCACGAAGAGGTATTTATTGTTAACTTTATTATTTCACCTTCATTATGCAAAAATCGATTAACTTCTAGTTCTTTTTTCCCTAGCACATGATAGTGATGGAAGACATGCTGAAAGACTTTCTTCTTGGAGAACATCTATTGTTGGTTGGCAATCAGGTGAGTTACGGCTGGAACTCAGGTACTGATGAATAAATTATATTAACAGTTTAAGTTTAAAGTTTAAGTTTTTCCTTGTTGGAATACATTTTTAGAAGTGATTTTTCTTTTTCCTACTAAATGACTGACTTAATTAAGCAAAGAGGGCCTTCTACCTTCTAAGTTTTAGAATTATCTCAGGGCTTAAATCACCATCCAGTCGCCCATCAAGTTCTGTCCCTTCTGCCTCGTAAGTATCTACTCTTCTTTCGCGCATCTGTCACTCCAGCCCAGCTCGCCATCACCTGTCACCTGGTCTACAGCAGTACTTTGCTAATGCAGCTCCACGTGAACCTTAGTCTCACTCTGCAGCCAGACTGTTACTTGTCAAACTAAAATCTGACCAGTCTTTTTTTTTTGCTTAACTTGGCTTCCTATTGTTCTTAGGTACAGTCTTCAGTATGGCTCACAGTGTCCTGCAGGATCTGGCCTCTGCCCACCTTTCTAGTCCTAAGCCTTGGCTCCCTCCTTTCTCTCACTCAGTGTTCTCTTGAGTCACTGAACTTCCTCCAGTTTCTTACCTCTGCCCTGGACCTTGCTGCATGCTTTTCTCTCTATGTGGAGCACTCCCAGTCCTCCTCCTCCACCCCCTTCCCCTAACTCCTGAGAGCTCTTCCCTTGCCCTAGCTGAGTTCAGTTTATCCTGCTTCTACACCCTTCTATGTCTCTGTCTTCACACTGGTCATGTCACTGTGTTTATGTGTACAATGACTGTCATTCCAACTTGTCTGTATGATCTTCAAGGGCATGGACCATGGTTCTCTTGCTTATCTCTGTATCCTTTGTTCCTAGACCAGTGTCTGCTACACAGTAGATATGCGCCATGTTTTTATGGAGAGACTAGATAAATATTTTCTATTTAGAAGGTTCTGATAAAATGTTCCCTAATTGAATTGTCAGATTCACAGTGAATAGCACCTTTGGTTTTTTTAAATTTGTCTTAAATTAATGATAAACTTTCAGAAGAAGTTTAATCTTTATTTTTCCTTTTTTCTTTTTTTACTTACAAAGACAATACATATTCTTCATATATTTAGTTCCTCAAACTTATCATTTTAAAATGTTGGGTTTTTTTTAAGTTTTTATTTATTTGAGAGAGAGACAGAATGCATGTAAGTGAGAGAGGGGCAGAGAGAGAATCCCAAGCAGTACAGAGGTGGATGTGGGGATGGATCTCACAGACTGAGGTCACGACCTGAGCTGAAATGAAGAGTCGACAGTCAACCGACTGAACCACACAGGTGCCCCAAAGGAGGGGCAGAGAGAGAGGGAGAGAGAGAATCCCAAACTGTCTCCAAGCTGTCAGCTCAGACCCCAATGCGGGGCTCAGTCCCATGTAGACGAGATCATGACTGAGTCAAAATCAAGAGTCAGACACTTGACTGAACCACCCAGGTGCCCAGGAGTGTAAGGTTACCTGCAGGATTTATTGGCAAATAAATGCAGAGCAAGTGCTGCACAGAGATGTGTTTTGCCAAGAATGGAGTGTAGTTGTGTGTTCTCTTTCCCTGTGCTTTCCTCAAGTTCTGATCACCTAGGAGATCTCTTTTTCACAAGTGTACTTTTGCAGTCGTACTAACGCAGGCCCTTCATCAATGGCTTTGAAAATGCCTTGCTTCATTTATCAGTGGGATTTCAGCACCTCTCAATATTTTATGCACCTTCTCACCTTCACCTTTATTTCTGTCTTGTGAAACAAAATAATAAAAAAGGAAAAAGACAGGGAAATGGAGGCATAGCTGGTAGGTTGAGGACTCCTGGCTCTCTTGAGGTGGTGTTACTGGTGTTTTTATTCTAAATGCAAAGTGACAAGTGGGAAAATGCCTCTTTTAATCATATGATTTATTCTGAAACTAGTTTAAACTATTTGTAGCAGTTAATCAGGGTTCTTTCTTTCTCTTTATTTTTTTAATGTTGATTTTTATTTTTGAGAGACAGAGAGAATCCAAAGCAGGCTCCCAGCTCTGAGGCACAGAGCCCATCACAGGGCTCAAACTCACAAACCACGAGATCATGACCTGAGCCAAAGTCAAGACATTTAACTGACTAAATCACTTAGGTACCCCTTTCTTCTCTTCCTAAGACATTACATGATGACTACTCAAAAAAAAAAAATGCAGAAGTGAAGCTTTGGGATTAAGTATTGGCAGAGAAGCCAGCAGTGGGCTGGTATAATTACACAATAAAGTGTGATGAATGCTTTTAATGCAAACTATTTATAGATACATGCAATGTACCCAGCCTTCTGTTTGCAAACTAGAAACTGGCTGAAGTCCATGAAAGAAACTTTTTAATAGTTGAAGTAGTAAATTTGGAGATGCCTTGAAAGATTTAACTGTCACCAGTAACAGATTTTACAGTGAGGAAATTAAGGAGTGTTGATTTTTAGGTATCTCAAGGTTTATCATGTTTATGAGCCCAATGCCACCTTATCTTTCCGTATAATACTATCTTATCTAAGAAATCTGATATTAGACAAGATTTTATAACTGTTGGAAAGCTGAAAACAGTTCCATAAACATCACTTATTGTAGCAAAATTAAGTAACCCACATCTTATTTTGATGAAGTAAAATTGACTTTTGTTATCCCTTCAATTTTCTGTGTAGGATTTTATGGCTCAGTGCAGCAGCTTTCCAATACGAGAAGCAGAATGGCTGCCTGTTAGCCAAAAGGGACAGGTGCCTGAGATTAGTCTGATGGTTGCTTAGCACATAACGCTGCATGGCGTAGAACCACTTGAGTATGCCGCACATGCATTATTTTCTACTTACTTTAATTATAACATTACATGTTCCTTTAGTGCAATTAGGAGTTTCCATGCTGGCTTTTTGTTTTTTTAAATCCTAGCATGACTTTTTATTTCTATTAGCTTGACTAAGAGGGGAAGAAAAGAAATGCCTATTTATTTTTGAGTCGGTGATGCTTCTTCTGTCCCAACTCTCCTGACAAAGAAGCTTCTTTTCTTCCCATATTTTCCTTCCTCTTGATTTATAGAGTGATACTCTATTTGATATACAAAATATTTATTGTGAATGTTTGGGGTTATAGAATCAACCTATAGGTGCATATTTTTTTATTGTTGTATGAAAACTCCCTAAGAATAAACTTACGTTTTTGTATAAGAACCTGTAAGTTTTGAGAGACCGTTGCATTTTTATCAGATATTAGAAAGAAGGAATGTTTCCCCTTACCTATCCCCTTACCTAAGAGTATTTTTCTAATATGCAGTATTTAATTTTAAGAGATAAAAATGTAATCATCTATATATGTTAGATAAAATTGCAAAGCAAATCATCAAATTTTGATTTGTTATTGAAACATAATTAATAATTCATAATCACTTCTAAATGAATATAACCCAGTAATTTGGCAGATTTTTCTTTCTCTCTCTTTCTTGCTTTCTTTCTTTTTCTTCCTTCCTTCTTTCCTTCCTTCCTTCCTTCATTTTAAACCAGCTCTTTGTATCATTTTACCAATAACAGTGGTCTGGTGAAATTTTTGTACTTCAGCTCTCCTTGTGTTCCACAACCCCTACTTTTGCCCTTACCCAAATCCTATTGTGTTACGTTTTACTTACCAAGTCAAAAGTCAGCCCTGGCTGATTCTCACCTAGGATGTCTTCTCTATCCCTGACTTCCACGTGCTTCATGTTTTTATGGTACTTATTCTTTAGATATTCTTTTCACTTTCTTGGCAATTTTTGATCTATCAGCAGTGAGATAAATCATAGAAAGTATCTCTTAGTTTTATTTTCCTGGTAAAAGTTGTAAGAGGTTCCTCCTTGCCTATCAGATAAAATCTCTTTCATAGGGAGACACTCAAAATGAACTGTGACCTGGCTCCAAACCCCCTTTATAATTTTAGTTCTTCCAGATTTGAGTTTCTAACCCTCCCTGCAGAAATGAGGCCTTTTTTGTCCCCCAGCCATTTTTCATGTTGTTGACTTCACACAGTCCTTCTCTCATTTTTGCGGATGAAAATCCTGCCAGTTTTCAAAGCCCAGATGTTTCTTCTTCAGCTAAGCCTTTCCTAGTCTTTCCCAAATAGAAATAATCTCGAGGTACCTGCCTGGCTCAGTCAGGCAACTCTTGATCTTGGGAATATGGGTTCAAGCCCCATGTTAGGTAAAATCTTTAAAAAGTAATAATAATTTTTTTCTGAAATTTTATAGTATTTTCACTATTTTGATATGATTTTTAAGTTGTGATATGTATTTGATTTCATCTATAACTGAATTACAAGTTTCTTATAAGTGTTAAAAATGGTAATATATGTACATTTTATAATTTCCAATATCCTTTTTTAAAAATCATCTCATTTAGCTCTACAGCAGCCTTTTGGGGTAAATGTTTTTATGTTCCACATTTTACAAACAAGCCTTCTGAAACTCAAAAGGGTTAAAATATTTGCTCAAGATCACATAACTAGTTAATGGTAGACTACGTTAGGGCTCCAACCTTAAAGTTCACACTTACCTTTCGGCATATCACACTAATGCTTATCCTAGGAACAATAATGATAACAGCAACAAGAATAACAATATGTAATTGCTAACTTTGGTTGAGTGCTGCCACAGGCCAGGGAGTGTGCTTTACACACAGAGTACAGGGTGTCTTGTAATTTTCTATAAGACATAGAGTATATACAAACCCTTTGTACTGATCACTTAGCTTCAACAGTTAATAACATTTTATCTAACTTGTTTTATCTATTCTGTCAACACTTTTTTATGTTGTCTTCTCATACATCATTCTTTTACATAATGCATTTTTTCATAGCCATCCCAGTATCTATTTCTAATATAACCACAATTCCATACACCTAACAAGTTAATAATAATCCCTGAATATATTCTTATACCCTTTTCTCAGTTTTCCTTAGCTGTCTCCAGAGTGTCATTTTACACTTGGTTTATTCTAATCAGCATTCAAACAAAGGCTGGTAATTGTATTTAGTTGATATCCCTCCAAAGTCTCTTTGAAAAAGGAAAGCTATACTCTCCTGTTCTCTTTACCCTGAGTGGTGCTAACAAATTTTCATGAATGTAAACATTTTATTCAGAACTATACCAATATTGATGAATGTCTGAGGAAATATTGTTAGAATAAATTTTGTTAAGCCAAATTAAGTCCCTGAATAATTTGTACAGTGACCTCAAACCATATCCATTTTTTTCCAGGCTAGAAATAACTGCTTTCTTTTCTGATTTTCATAGCCTTTGACATTGAGATATTTATACACTATGAAAATCAAGAAACATATCTTTAGTGCCAACTAAGCAGAACTCTATGCACACTGTTATGACCTAACCCTACATAATAATCCTTTGTATCTTACTCCACTTATTAATCATAGACTTCTTGTGATCATAGTTTTTCTCCTGGTAAAGTCATGTTTGTTGAATTATTTAATATTGAGATGCTGTGAATATTTTATTGCCAAAATTAAAGAATGTGTGATTTTTGCTAATTAATAATGTGAACTGAGCCCTAGCAGATTGCTACTGTGCCACATCAGAAATACAGCATGTGGCTCTGCCAGTAGAATTGTCTAATATCTGTAAGGGGACTGAACAGTTTGTCCAGAAATCTTGTCTGTGGTCCCCAGCTGGTGGTGGCAGCAGGGAGTTTGGTAACTAAGTGTGCTATGCTTCTAGGAGGTCTAGCAGCCCGGGAGTCCCAAGGCTATGAAATACTTGGGTTTATCCAATAGAGTGACATTCATCTTTATGTTGTGTCCCTTCTCTAACCCCTGCTTACTAGTGAAGTTGCTTGAATTATAATCTGGAAATTCTTGACTCTCCGGTGTTTCTTAGTGAACATTCTTTTGCACTTATTTTGAATCTGTATATTGTTCTTGCACACACATTGATTTTTCTTTTCCCTCCACAAGATTTGTCATGGCTGCTTTGGTCATACCTAATGAACAAACCACCTAAGAATATACTTTTGTCATTTATAGCAACACAGTATTTCAAAGAGGAATTGCAGGGATGTGGATTTTGTCATTCCTGTTTGAAAAAAGAGGTTATGACTTTGGCAGAAAGCTTTATAAGTAAGTGTGTTTTCCAGCCATGCAAACTCATAGTGTAGTTGAAATGCAGATCTTCTCATCTGACTTCTGGGTACTGTTCCTTGGCTCTGTTGCCAGGAAGCCATTTGTGCAAATGCTTAGGATTGTTTACTATTCAATTTTAATAATTTTTTTTCTGATTACCTAAGTAGTGCAGGTTCACTGAGAGAATTTGGAGAATAAATTTCCGGTGATTCATACAGCAGTAATCTCACATTCTGTTATGAGGTTACAGAATATTAGAGTAAAATAGTGTTTAGAGATCAGTGTGTCTAGACCCTCTTATTCAAATGAACAAATCTAGGCTCCGTTAGTGGTAGAAACCTCAATCTGAAGAGAGAGAGAGCAGAGATCATAAGTCAGGTTTCTTAACTGGTAGTATATTATTTTCAGGCAGAAGCAAAGAATTAGAAGGTTCAACACTTGGTAGAAATTTTAAGGTTTAAAAAAAGCAGCTGCAACTTATTTCTTCCAATTTAATGTAATAGTAGTCTCTTTGTTATTTTTTTTATTGCAGTTAGTATTTGTTATGACATTCATATAGTAGCTTTTTAAAAAAGGAAATTAGGACACTGCAGAAATCGTCTGTAAATATTATGCAAACTGGCCTAATTCTATGAATGTTATTAAAGAATTAGGGGAAACTGGAAGGAATGCCCTAAGCTCAGGGAAGTGCATGAGAGAAAGCAGAACACTGGCAGTGGTAAATACTCGAAGTCGATTTTAAAAACCATTGCAGAGGAAAGATCCAACTTGTCTGTCTCACTGTTCTCCCCCTTGAACCTTGCACTCTATCCAGGAAGCTCCTGGACACATGTTTTAGCATATCTAACCTTGGAATGACGGATCAGGATATAAACCCCATGTAAATTAGTTCAGGGAGGCTACCTCCTGACATTCTGTTCTGCAATATGGTGAAACAGAAATGGCCCAATCTGTTGAATCAGAATGTTGCCTTCAAATCCCATTGTGTGCCAAGTTCTTAACTACTTGGAATTTAAGTTTGCTTGTCTCCAAGCAGGTACATTACCTCCCACTCACGTGGGCTGGTGTGAGGATTCCAGTGATTAAGCACTGAAAGGGTGTGTATGCATACAGCAGAGGGCTCAGCAAACATTAGTTTCCTCCTCTTTGTTTGCACAAAGGGAGCAGAAGCTTCCTGAAACAGCTTTCTACCTCCTATAGCAAAAGCAAGTCATGTGACTTCCCTTTCCTTTCTTATTTTCTTTCCTCAAATTTTTGTAGTTATTCCCTGCAGATTATTCGTGAGGTGCGTGAACTGGGGGCTGATCCTGGCCATACGGAGGGAGTTTTCCCTCTGAGACACCAGACACGTTGCTAGAGCACAGTGTGGTGAGTGCTATAAGCAATGGTTTGGGAACCCAAAGGAGGAGATCATTCTGATGCTCAGGGCAGAGCAGAAGGAGAGAAAAGAAGGGGAGAGTCAGACCAAGCTTCCAAGAAGCGAGACATTTGATTAGAACAATAAGAGTGAGTGGAAGAAGATGAATAGATGGGGGAGGGACGGGCTGTTCTCATGGAAAGAGAGACATGGAAACTCCAAGGTTCTGTAGACTGTTGGTTGATGAAGAATGCGTTTGAGTGAGGCTTGCAGACGGCTGGCAAGGCAGCCTACAGATTTACCTGCTGTGACGGAGCCCTCAACACTTAAGTCACAGGACTGGCCAAGTCCCATCACTGGACTCATTCTCTCTTGCCTGCTCTCCATTCCCCTTTAGGTCTTTTCTCGTGCTCTACTTTTTTCTCCTCCTCCCCCTTGATGGGATATAGATGGAGTTGCCCAAATTCTGTATGTTCTCCTAGTCCAGAAAGACAAGGCCTACAACTTTTGTTCCTTTCAAGGATTTTACCACTAATCTCTCTGAGGAAACAGGATAATTAAAATAATAAACCTGAGGAATTTATAAGAACTCCAGAATCTTTCAAAGTCCTTACAGTCATGGTCCCCGATGTTTTCTCTCACAGAAACTGGAAGCATGTTTACTTCCTATCCTTGGTTTAATTCATGTCTGTGGGACATAACATGTTCCCTGCTTCTCTTAACCCTCGAGTTAAAGGGCCATCTGACTCCTACATCTGCGAAGGTCCTCTCTCCAGGATACTGTCACAAAGAACACAGCGAGACAGAACAGTAATGATAAAAGATAGTGCCATTCTCATGAGAGAATTTGCATTTTCTCAGGCCTCTCATTCCACAGCTTCCTTCTCCCTTTTTAAATTTTCAACTCACTAAATATCCCCAATGAAAGTCAAAGCTTTTTTAATGATGTAAAAACTATTTATTTAATGCTAGTTTCTATTAAAGAATACACATATACAGAATAATGACAACTAAAGATAAATATTCACAGGGACAAGATGAAAATGGTAGCAGATTTGTTTTAGCAGCTGCACGTTGGATAATGCTTTGTTTTTTACATTACCCAGTGAGAAAAGTGAGTGTGTGTAACTTTTAGGATGGAAAAATAAGCGACTATTTATGTATTTATTCAATTAAAGTAATCCTGAGGATTTTGTGTTCTAGGTGAAAACTGTGATTGGAAAGTGCAAATCGCTGTAACTGGTCCTTTCTGCTCTGCAGATTTACAGAAATTCCTTCTGAGGTTATGTTTTTAGCATTTACTCGAAGACAACTATCAGAGCTTTCAAAATGAAATCAGAAATGACCTGATGAGATCTCTGTTTTAGAAAAACAACTAAACAAACTGTGCGCTGGCCTGTGTGAATCCAGAGGAGGGAGACCATAAAGGGTCTTTTCTAAGGGTCTGGGCACAACGGGCCGTCCTTGAGAAGTGACAGCGGATTGGAGAGGAAGGAGCAGATATGGGAAGCAGGCACTTCAAAGTAAACAAATCCAAAATTAAACTGCCTTTTTAAAAACTAGACTGCCCTCCCCCCTATCCCCAGCAAAACCACTTCTCCTCCCCCGGTTCATTTGTCGGGAGGTGGCACTGCCTTCCACCCTGTGGCCCAAGATCGAAACGGACTTCTTTGTCTCCTCACCTCCACATCCAGACCGGCACCAGGCCCCGTTAGCTCTTTTCCCTAAGTACTTCTTTAATCCATTCATTTCTTCTGCTCCTTAGTTTAAACCACCATCATCTGCTGCCTGGATTTTTTTTAAGGAGTTTCCAGGCTGCTTTCTTGTACTTTCATTCTTTCTGTCTGCCAGATCATTCTACAGAGTGATTTTCCAAAAATCAAAATCTGATCCTATTCCTCCTCTACTCCACTGGCTTCTCGATACTTTTGGGAAAGAGCCCAAATCCTTTTAAGTGGCTTCCAAGGCTTTGCCAGAGCTAGACCCTGCCTGTCGTTCTTGTTTTCTTTCTTACAATTCACTTTCTCATTCCTGCTCTAGCCTTTGGCTTCCCTCAGGACTGTCCAGTGCTCCAGCTCACGATGACGCTCAAGTCGTCACACATACTATTCTCCGCACCTGGAATACCACTCCTTCTCCACTTCCCCATACCTCCGTAACTCCTTGATTTCCCCACTAAACATTACTGTGTGTGCGGGCTTGCCTGAGCCCTTTGCTAAAATCTTCAGGCGTCTTGGATGTCCCAAAGCATAACACCTATTACAGGTGTATTCGTTATATTTGCTTAAGTGTCTTTGTTTCCTACTAGATTGTAAGCTGTGAGTATGACCATGGGCTATGGCTCTTTTATTTACCATCCTATCTTGTTCCGCTAGTATAGTCCCTGTAACATTATGTATTAAAATAGTTGACAAATTGGATGAGGGAGGGAAGATAGGAAGGAAGGAAAGAAGAGAAAGGAGTGGTGAGAAACAAGAATAAAAATGTTTTGCAAGTAGAAACTATACAGGTTATAGTGACATTTTGAATGAGGTCATGGGAAAAAATAGACTAGTCAAAAACATTCCATGATTCCTTCATTGAGTAGCAGGGTCCATGGCGAAACTCTCATACTGGGATTAAAAGGAAAAAAGAGTGCATTTCGGTGGCAGCATAATGAGTCCAGGTGAACATCTGGTGCAGTGTTCGGTTGACAGGGATCAAGGATCTCAGCTGGAGCTTTGGAGAGAGGGATGAGCCCTATGTGATGACTCTAGTTATGTGAGTGGGAGAGTATTTGGAGCAAGAAGACAGCTGAGCTGGAAGTTCTGAAGACCCTAAGATAAAGAAAAAGAGATCCCTAGTGGCAGCTGGGGATTTCATGTCACATCCCACTTACTGGACTTTTAAGCCCCTAAAACAATGTGTTGCTCCAGAGCAATTTGAAAAGGCATGGCTGATTTGGACTTTGGAGGTGGGGAGGGAGCCGGAGCTCCTGACAGTAGCTTTTCAGCATCTGTTTCTATCAGGAAATCCTTTGTATTTCTGATGTTACAATGCATTTATGATACCTGCTTTCTCTAGATTCATTGACGGTAACAGGTGATATATTAACAAACACATTTTATTCCTCTGAATGTGTCTATTTAAAATTTTATGTTTGTTTTAGCATGCCATTTAAAGCTTACAGCGCTTTGTAGTATCTATGCAAATTTGAAAATAGTTTTGTTCCTGTGTTAGACTTTTAACTATTTGGGGAGAGATCCAGTTAGATATCAAAAAGATTCTTGGAAGATGAAATGATCCATTGTTCTTACTTCAGCGAATTTGTCAGTTTGACAGTCAGCTCTGATAATGTTGAATCTTTTGTAGGTAAAATGTATAAATTGGATCATTGCACAACTTGGCCAGTTTTTCTAAGTCTGGAACTTATCACAATTTCCAGTATTCTTTGTCTTTACTGTCATGGCCACAGTTCATATCTTACTGGGATTTTAAACCCTTTTCTAGTACTTTCCAAATTCTTTGTATTCATTCATTCATTGGACAGATATTTATTGAATGCATTATTGTGTCAGGCTGTATGCTGGACTCTGGGCAAACAGCAATAAATAGGCCTGCCCCCTGCCCCCAGGACATTTTCAGTACACAGAACAGTGAATAAGAGAGACTTTAAACAAGTCTACATACACATAAATCTTATTTATGCTTAAGAAGGAAAAATAGAGGATAGTATGGGAGGTGAGGAAGAGCCTGACTTACGCTGGGGGGTAGGAGAAGCCTTTGTGAAGAAAGAAGTGAAGATAATGAAGGAGAACAGCTAGGATGGTGAATGACAGGAAAGCTCCCCAAGGAGAAGGATGTGCATGCGCAGTCCCCTGAGACAGGCAGAGCTTGCAGTCTTTAAGGACTGAAGGAAGCCGAGTGTGACTAGAACACTGTTTGGGTGGAGAAGAGAGGACACTGGAGGGCTAGAGGGATGAGTGGAGGCTAGAGTGTGTAGGACCTTACAGGCCACAGGAAGGACTTTCCGATTTATTCTAAATGCAGTGAGGAGCTACTGAATGGGGAAAATAACATGATCTAATTGATCTGTTAAGAACATTACTCCGGCTGGCAGTATGGAAAATACATTCAAAATAGTATGAATGAGTGTAGGGAGCTCAGTTATGAGACTACTGCAGATACGTACTCTTGCTGCACAAAGTCTGTGGACTAGCAGCATTGGTGCCACTTGGAAGCGTCTTAGAAATACAGAGTCTCAGACCCCAGCCCAGAGCTACCAAATCAAATCAGTCTGCATTTTATCAAGATCTTAGAGGTGATTCATTTGCTCATCAAAGCTTGAGAAGCATTGTTCTAGACAAGATAGGATACTCCTTGGTTTAAAATGATTCCAGAGAAATTTGACCGACTTAAGACCTATTTTGGAGGTAGAAATGAGAGTACTTAGTTATGAACTGAGAGGGAGTGAGAAGTGCTGAGGAGGACTGGGTCCCTGCCATAAACACCTGGGGAGATGCAGCTGTCTTTAATTCATTTGACAAATAGCTGAATACCGACTTTGTGCTGGCACTGTTCTAAGCACCAGCAAGTCAGCTGTGAACAAGACAAGCTTCTCGAGGAGCTAATGTCTCCAGTCAGAGAGAAGGGTAACACACAAGCAAATAAATGGATAGAATGTTAGTGATAATAAGTGCTTTGGAGAAGGATCAAGTTAACTCTTGATTTTCCTCCTGAAAAAGGTCTTCCTCCCCTAGTCTTTCCTACCCTTTTACTCAAGGAATTATCTAAAAGTAACCTTTGGTTTTTCTTTTCCTTTACCCTCCCTTATCCAATCTTTCAGCCAGTTTTGTCAGCTTTACTTGCAAAAGATCTTGGACCTGTCTTTCTCCATTTGTCTCCCTAATATAAGCCATCACTGTCTCTCACCTGGATGTTGGCAGTGGCATTCTAACTGGTTCCCAGTTTCCATCCTTACTCCCTCCCTTACAATCACTCTCCATACCTATGTATTAGTTCACATCAGTTCCCTGCTAAAAAATCTTCTAATGGCTCTCCGTCTCATACAATAAAATCCTACCTCTTCACCTTGGCTTGTAAAGCTTGGTTGGTTAGACTCTACTTACTTTTATTTCTTTATCTTGTATATTCTCCTGTCGCCCACAACATTTGAATACATGGGCTGCTCCTCAGATATCCTAAGCTTATTTCTACTTCAGGGGATCAGCCGTAGCAGCTCTTCTCCTGGGATGCCCCTTTGGGAATCTTGATGGCATTGGCTTCTCATCATCCAGATCTCAGCTTAAAGTTACCTGAGCGAAGGTCTTCACTTCTAAATCAATATTAATAACCACCTAGTCAGTATGACCTCACCTTATCTTAATTGTGTGTAGAGAACATCACTGTTTGATAATTTTCTTTAGTTAGTTGTCTAATTTAACTTGCTGCTTTTCTACCTACTTTTCTAATCTACTTCCAATCTGTCTCCACACTTCTGAAATGCGAGCTCCAGAAGAACAGAAACCTTATCTGTCTCATTCACTATTTCTCCTGACACATGCCACCACTCCCTAAATGTTTTTATGTTGAATGAATAAACAGTTAATCTCCTGCATACCAATCTCTCTTTTTTCAGTATATTTTGCATATTATTGCCATATTGTTCTTCTTTAAATATTGATTTCATTGTTTCTCTGATTTGAGAGTTTACAATGGATCTTAATTGCTTGCTACTGTCTTTCTCTGTGTATGCTTCATGCCTCTGTCTTATTTATTAAGTAGTTGGTAATCATCCCAGTCCCCCTAGTTTCTCTCGCATCTATCATCTTATGACATATTTAGTGGGCCAAAGAGAAGAGGAAGATTCTAAGGCTATTAGAACCTATGTCATGTAAGTTAACAATTATTTATCTACCCTGATGACTTGTTTTCTGTGCTCCACATGTATGTGTCTTGCCTCTTTTTCAGAATTGTGAGGAACAACTTCTCCTATTTTCTTTGAGAATTTGTTTATCTCAGAGGAACTGTCACAGTTCTCAGACTATGAGAATGCTCAATAAATAACCATTCAATTGACTTGAATTTCTATCCCTTGTGCTTGTAGAATGCCTTTCTTTACAAGATATTTGAGTGTGTAAGAGAAATACCAATAATAATCCCTGCTTCCTTCTATTGGAGTTCTGCTCTTACTGCTCAGCACCATGCACTTCCCTGATCTGCCTAATTATTTCCTTAGGATGGACTCCTAACGGTGGGGAAAGAGAAAATTCAAGGCTTCATTTACCTAAATCAGTTTCAAACTGAGACAAATATAATCCATAATGTTGGGACTAAAAGCATGAGCATCAGAATCAGACAGACGTGGGTTTGAATCCTGACTCTGCTTTGATTAGCTGTGTGGCCGTGAACATGGTGCTTAGCTTTTCTGAGCCTTAGTGTCTTGATTTGTGAGGTTGGAGTAATCATAAAACTTAATTCATAGAGCTGTTACGATGATTAAATGAAAGAACACATGCAAATACCTAGCATAGCGCCTGGCAGGGAGGATATAAGAAATCAATAAGTGTTATTTATTGCTAAAACATATGATGTATGGAATTTAGCTTTTTAACTCTTTCTACTCTTCCCACAAACTCACTTGTTAAAAGATTCACATCCCGTTAGTAGAGTATTTCACCTCTAAGAGAAAACTTTAAACTGGGGAACTAGCATGGGAGTGGTTTTCATTTTTAATAGTCAGTCTTCTATAAAAGGATAGCAACAGCTTTTAGCACCCATAAGTGGTAAGGACATGAGGACATTCCTAACAAAAGCAGATAACAGTTGAGAGGGGCAGAGGGAGAGAGAGATTCTTAAGCAGGCTCCATGCTCCACACAGAGCCTCACATTAGGATGGATCTCACAATCCTGAGATCATGACCTGAGCTGAAATCAATAATTATACACTCAACTGACTAAGCCATCTACATATGCCTAGTTGAGACTTACTAATAAACTTTGGTTATAATTGAGGTTTCCCAGGTTCTAAAGGACTGGAAAGTGGAATAAAAGGAGAAAAATTAATGAGTATTTGATTAAAACAGAAGTACAGTATTATATTCATCTGCCTTTAACTAAAAACCATACTTCTGAAGAACCAATAGGCAAAATCTTTGCTATTATACTTAGTTTATTGCCTTTGATGCCATTCTTCAAATTTTAAATAGTTTTGTACGATAATGTTTATACTTCAGTGTAAAACTGTAGAACAGAAAAAGTTGTAGAAGGCTAAAAGTTATTATGAAGTTCCTTTTAAATAAGAAGAATGCATTTAGTGTATTTTATGTAAATGAAGCTAGTGTAGTTAAAGTAATTTTTTAATGTCAGAAGTTGTGGTGTATTTGTTTGCTGTATGTAAAGATATATGTGTGTGTGTGTGTATATGTGTATGTTTTCATTAACAATAAACTGAAACAGTACAACTTTGAGGAAGTATGTTTTGGCAAATATTCTTCTGGTTTATTTCCCCTCCACAAAAGTCTCTTTTTGTTTAATGCTCTCTGTGTAATTATAGGGTGTAGGAAAAAACAAGATTGTTGACAGATTCCTTCACCTGCTCAACAGACCTCGAGAATACATCCAGCTGCACAGGTAAGAGTGTAAGACCCACAACCTCTTGAGATATAGTTTCATTGTTTATTTTTCTCCCAGTACAATTTAAAAATACTTTTTTAAAAGCCCCTTTTATAAACCAGTTTTATTTTTGTTCCTCCTGTTCTTATCTTTCTCCTCCTTAAAAGGCAATAAAACATTGCAAAATTTATTTTTAAAGTGACTAATGCTTTATAAACATGAATTAATAGATATTTTGTGGACAGAAAGTGATGATGAACATTACATTCTAGGGGCAGATTTCATCAACATAAAGGCCCTTAAATTAGAATAAAAGTATGTAGAGGCTAAGCCCGTTCACTAACAGGAGGCTAAAATAGCTCACAAGCTGACACAATAAACTATATGATCTCAGGCATGGGGTAAGGAACCAAAAATATAGAAGTAAGTTATTAGTCTTCTTTCCTTCCTTTTAACACTTTGTGGATTATTTAGTTTTGTGTGGTCAGAATGCTGGTTCAGGGATAGCTTTTAATCAAATAGATTTTCTTGACATGAATTGTTTTTATTTTTATCAGCCAACCTACTCTAAATCTTTCTAAAGTAAAAATAAGTAGCAGTCACACCAAAATAGAGAGAAACAGAGACAAAGAGATGGGGAGGAGGAGAGAGAGAAATAGAGAAATCAAAGAATATTCCGAGTAATAAGTAAGTTAAAACTAGCTTGAATTGTTACTTTAATCCCAGGAGATAAAAAATTCTGTGTAGGGGGCACCTGTGTTAGTCAGTCAGTTAAGCATCTGACTGTTGATTTGGGCTCAGGTCATGATCTCACAGTTCATGAGATTAAGCCCATGTTGGGCTCTGCACTGACAGTGTGGATCCTGCTTGGAATTCTCTTTTTCCCTCTCTCTTTGCCCCTCCCCTACCCACACTCTCACTCTTTCAAAATAAATAAACATGTAAAAATATGTGTATATTGTGTAGTGGAAAAAACATTGCATTGAGTTGCAAGAATTAGTTTCTCATTTGGGTCCTTTCATTAAATAATGATATGTTCTTGGGAGAAAAATGTAGGAAAAAAGAAGGCAGAATTAATGAGTCATAAGATAACGAGAAAAGAACCAAAGTAAAGCTGAGAGATGGTAAATAAATAAATACATAAATGCAAAAAGTAAACCTCCCTCTTGAGATTTATACATCTGGCTATTATAGAATAAGTGGTACCAGATTAGTCCTACCATAGTAAAGAATTATAAAACTGCACAAGACTCACAAATACTCAGGAACTTACAACTACCTGGGATCTGTGAGCTAAACAACTACCAGAGCTCTCACATGATTAGGACCCTTCATTAAACACTCCTGTCATTTAGAAGATATTCTATAGAGTATGTGCTTTGGAAGTAGAACCAATCTATGCATAGAATAGAAGCTATTCTATGCCCATCCTTAATGAGTTTAAAAATAAACCTTGAAAAAACAAGGATGCTTGCTATTTAGCAGTATTTTTGGAAGTCTTCCTCATATACAATAACTTTAAAAATTAAAGGGATGGATGTTAGGGGGGAAATGTCTTTTTAAAAAATCCATCTAATTTAAAAGTACATTAGCTGCCTAGCTGAACAAACTTCACATGGAAATGAAGGAGGATTGCAAAATCCATTCAACAATATATAGCATTCATAATGTCAAGCATTCAACATAAAATGACTAGACATATAAAGAAGGAGGAAAATTGGTCAATAGAAATAAACTCCAAAATAACAGATTGTGGAATTAGCAGACAGGGTCTATAAAACAGTTCCCATAAATATATTCAGGCACTTATAGGAGAAAATAGGAGCATAATGAGGGAATAATTAGGAATTCTCAATGTAGAACTGGCAACTCTAAAAATGTTGTCTCAAATATGAGCAACTGGAGTTTCAAAAGAAAAGAGAAAGAATGAGGCAGAACAGTATTTGAAGACATAATGGTAGAAAAATTCCCAAATTTGATGGAAAGCATAAAATCACCAACCCAGAAAACTCAATGAATCTCAAGTAGGATAAACAGGAGACCTCAACAAAGCATATTATCCTTAAATTGTTGAAAATTGAAGGCAAAAATTTTAAATCTGCCAAAGGGAAAAAAAGACATAGGGAAAAAGACATATTACAGAGGGAAAATTATAAAAATGACTGCTGACTTTTCATGTGTAAATGATTATTTTCAAAGTACCAAAAGAAGAAAAAAGTGAGAGGCATCAAAGAGTGTATTTGACAAAAAAAAAAAAAACCAACTTTAAAAGTAGACAGTTTCAGATAAACAAGAGCTGAGAGTATTTTTTCACCAGCAAATCTGCATAATATAAACAAATTACAGCTCAGCATTTTCATGAGCATAGATAACAAAAGTCCAAAAAGAGTATTAACAAATCAAATCCCAGAATGTATAAAAAGATTACAGCATAATCAAGTGGGTTTTATCCCAGGATTTGAAGGTTGACTTAACATTTGAAAATCAAATAATGTAATTCATTCAGTCTACAGCATAAAGGAAAGCTATGTATGATCATCTCCATCATCATAAAAAAAAAGCGCATTTGGTAAAATTTAACACCTATTCTTGATAAAATGTAACAAATTACAAATAACAGGAAACTTCCTCAACTTGAGAAGAAGCATTTATGAAAAACCTGCAGCTAACTTATATTTAATGACAAAAAGCTAAATGCTTTCTTTATATGATGGGGGAAGAGGCAGGGATATTCACTATTCAACATAAGTTGGAGGCCTTAGCCAGTACAATAAGACAAGAAAAACTAAAACTAAAATACATGTTTAAATGAAAAAAGTAAGATTGTTCTTTATGTAAAGATAACATAATTGTATATCTAGAAAATTCTAGGAACTCTATAAAAAAAAAGCCATCAGAATAAGTGAATTGAGAAAGATCACAGGATACTAAATCAAAGTACAGTATTAGTTTCATTTTTATATAATAACAATGGCCCACGGGAAAATAATTTTTAAATATTATTCACAATAGGATAAAAACATGAAATACTTAGAAATAAATTTAACAAAATATGTGCAAATTTTAATTTACTAATTTTAATAGGGCATAGCAAGGCTATCTCCACTCCTTAACTTGTATAGGTCACCTACATAGTTTCAGAAAATTTCTAGCCTATTCCTTCATCTTCTCATGGTTCTTCTTTCTATGAATGATACCTTATGTAAACCTAGGAATTTAAACTCACTTTTTTTTTTTTTTAGGAATTTAGTATATCAATATTATAGGACATTTAGGAGATTTAATCTGAAAGGAAAAATAAACATAATTTCTATCTTTAAAGAGCTATAATACTGTTCTTGTTTATAACTATTTCAATAATTTATGTTCCCCTGAATCTGAAAAACTAACTTTCCCCCCATCTTTAAGCTTTAAAACCAGTTTTTCTTCCTACGTGGACAAAGTTTGAAGAAAATAATGAAAGAATCAAAGTTTGACTAGTTTGCTAGTTCTCACCTGAATGACTTTTGTTTATAACATCAAAGTGCTAGTTTTTGAGCCACAAGGCACATGGCAAGACCCATATTTTACATTTTTAAGGATGATACAGTGAGCATTGCAGTTGTTCATTCTTAGAATTTGTGCTATTTTATTTTGGTTGCATTGTGTTTAGTTTCTATTGTTTAGTGGAACCCTTAAAAATATGTAATTACTTGAAAGTTTTAATTAGGGTATATTCAGATGACACTTAAGCATATAATGTCAATTTAGAACAAAAATGAATTTAAATTTTAGATTTTAATATAAGCAGAAAACCAACTGCTTTTAAAGATGACATCAAAGACTGAAATTGGCTTACAAATTTATGCCCCAGAGAGAAGGAAGTTACTTTATATGAAAGTCCCTTTGTATGATGAGACAGTTTTTCCATTTCTGTATGTTGGACAGCAAAATATTTTTAAAGAAATAGGCTGCATTAGGCTAAATTATGTCAATTAATTTTGATTGTGCATTATGGAGGTTACTTAGCACAAGAGGTGGCAAAGAAATAAAACAGGTACTTAGTAATTATTCCTGCCTGTGTGTCATCATCACACCGATTGTAAACTGACCTTTTGCTTATTTTTCATTATCTTTAATAGTCCTAAGAAGTTTTGATAAATCTTATTTTTCTAGGAATTATTCCTTCTAATTTTTGGTATAAAGTTGTTTATAATATTGTCTTATAATATTTTAATGTCCTTAGGCTCAGTAATGATATCTTCTTTTTTATACTTGGTATGGGTTACTTGCCTTCTCTTTCTTTTATTCATGATTAGTTTTGCCAGGAGGTTATCAATATTACGCATCTCTTCAAGCAGCCAACTTTTGGTATTATTTAACGTCTCTTTTGTATGTTTCTTTTCTACTCAGTATTTTTTATTTATCTTTATATACCCTTTCTTTTATTTCCCTTGGATTTAATCTGCTTTTCTCTTTTAAATTCTTTTACATGGATGCTTAAGTAATTGATTTTCAACTTTTAATTTATGTATGTTTGAGGGTATCTATCTTTGCATCTCCCTTTGGGTCTCAGTTTTTTCATCTTTGATTAGGAAAGGTTGACAAGGTCATTTCTAGCATCTTTTAGCTCTATATTCTAAAATATTTGAAGAAGCAAGAAAATGATATTCAAGGTGCTTTAGAAAGTCGAAAAGGTTAGGGCTGCCTGGGTGGCTCAGTCTGTTAAGCGTTTGGTTTCAGCTCAAGTCATGATCTCACAGTTCATGAGTTCAAGCCCCATGTCCAGCTCTGTGCTCACAGCGCAGAGCCTGGAGCCTGCTTCAGATTCTGTGTCTCCCTCCTCTTGGCCCCTCCCCTGTGTGCTTGCTCACTCTCTCTCTTTCTCAAAAATACATAAATCACTTTTTTAAGTTCAGAAGATTACGGAGACATACCACATGGCTAATTTCTGCCTGCAATGTCTTTTACAGTAACTTTTTGTCCTAAGGTAACAAATGATCCATAAATAGTAAAGAAGTGTGTGCTGCTTATTTATGTTCTGTGGTAATTTTGACATTGGCCACATAAATGTATAGAGGTGTTATCTGTGAAAAAACTTTCTAAGTTCAAAATGTAATAAAAATTTCAAGGCCCAATATTTGTATTACTTTGTTGATAACACCCATTGCCACATTACTGATGATTTATTACAAATAAAATATCTACTCACTGTAACAGGGACTCAGGTATCTCTATTTGGCAATAATTGATATTTAATTTATTAAATAAAGTTGGAAGTAAACTTTCCATTTCTATTTAAAATATGTAATATTAATGGATTTTCATTAATTAAACTTGACCTTCTCACTAAGTCCAATGTGGGGAGGCTTTTCATTCTATACAACTTTGAGGCTGTATTTGACATAAAGTTTAAGTTTATAAATTTGCTTTAAGAGAAACCTATGTTTTAAAAGACCTAAAAATAGCAATCAGAAAAATACTCTGGACTTCTCTGATCTATAGGTGACCGACATAGCTTCTTTACTTTATTTTTATTCCTTTTAATGGATTTGTACTATTACCATCTAAATAATCAGTCACATTTCTATAGATGTTATTCCAACAAAATTAGTTATGGGCCACTCAAAACATAACCTTGATAACTAAAATGATCACCAAGCATACATGAATAAAACATACTAGTGTATTTTTTTAAGTATTACCATCTTATGTTTTAATAATCAGATCTCATAAAATGAGCAAGCTGGGCTATTTCCTTCATATCTTCAGTTAAAATAAATATGTTGTCCTGAGTATGATTTAGGTAACTTAAAAGATTAATGGATATAGTTATTTTTATGATGTGTACTGCAAATAGAAGAGACTATGTGGCTCATATTTGTGAAGTACATCTGTTTACTTGTTTTTCCACAATGTCGTTACTTTGATGTTAAAGAGAGCACTTGATATGTCAACTTCTGCAGCTGTATTTCCTCTGTGGATGAAAGTACACTTCTGTATTAAGAATTATCCTAGTGATTTAAAATACCCGGGTTTTTTCCCCATTTGCGAACCTTCCTATTTGAAGATGATGGCACATAATCAGCATGACCTATAGCATGACCTATATGCTCTTGGTTATCTTTTTAATAGTGATGCCCATTGTAAATTTAGAGTTCCCAGGTTCCCTGTATACTCCATACTTTCCCTTTAGTGGGATTTTCCTCATGTATGCTCAGCTTATTTCAGATTGGACCATTCTATGTCCTATTCACAAGTTTTGAACTTGTATCCATGCTTGTCTTTATTTCTTCATCTAAAATGCACTGTTTCATAGCCAAGAACTTCCCCAATATGGGGAAGGAAATAGCCATTGAAATCCAAGGGACACAGAGAACTCCCCTTAGATGTAACTTGCATTGACCTTCAGCACAACTTATCATAATGAAACTGGCAAAATATAAGGATAAAGAGAGAAATCTGAAAGCAGCTATGGATAAAAGAACCCTAATACACAAAGGGAAATTTATCAGAGTGGTTACAGACCTATCTAATGAAACGTGGCAGGTCAGAAAGGAATGGCAGGAAATCTTCAATGTGATGAACAGAAGAAAATACGCAGCCAAGAATCCTTTATCCAGTAAGCCTGTCATTCAGAATAGAAGGAGAGATAAAGGTTTTCTCAAATAAACAAAAATTGAAAGACTTCATCACCAACAAACCAGCCCTACAAGACATCCTAAGAGGAACTCTGTAATGGAAATGTTGCAAGGGATACAAGGTACCAGAGACACCACTACAAGCATGAACCCTACAGAGAACACGATGAATCTAAACCCATATTTTTCAATAATAACACTGAATGTAAATGGACTGAATGCTCCAATCAAACGACATAAGGTAGCAGAATGGATAAAAAATCCCAAATCCATCTATTTGCTGTCTACAAGGTGTCTGAAGGTGCAGACACCTTCAGATTGAAAGTAAGGGGATGGAGAAATATCTATCATGTAACTGGAAGTCAAAAGAAAGCCAGAGCATCCATACTTATAACATAAAAACTGGACTTTAAAGTAAAGGCAGTAACAAAAGATGAAGAAGGACATTATATAATAATTACAGGGTCTCTCCATCATGAAGAGCTAGCAATTATACACATCTATGTGCTGAATTCAGGAGTACCCAAATACATAAAACAATCACAAACAGAAACAATCTTATTGATAAGTATGTGCTAATTGCAGGGGACTTTAATACTCCACTTACAGCAGTGGATAGATCAATCAGACAGAAAATCACTAAAGAAACAATGGACCTCAATGACACATTGGAACAGATGGATTCGACAGATATATTTAGAACTCTATATCCTGAGGCTAGGGAAGTAACTTTCTTCTCGAGTGCACATGGCATATTCTCCAAGATAGATCAGATATTGGGTCATAAAGCAGCCCTCCATAAGTAGAAACGAACTGAGATCATACGATGCACACTTTCAGATCACAATGCTATTAAACCTGAAACCAATCACAGGAAAAAGTCTGGAAAACCTCCAAAAATACTAAGGTTAAAGACCACCCTACTAAAGAACAGTTGGGGCAATCAGGCAATTAGAGAAGAAATTTAAAAAATATATGGAAACAATGAAAATGAAAATACAACAATTCAAACTCCCTGGGAGGCAGCAAAGGCAGTCCTAAGAGGAAAGTATATTGCAACTCAGGCATATTTCAACAAACTAGGAAAAGCACAAATTCAAAATCTACAGCACCTAAAGGAACTAGAAGGGGAGCAGCAAGAACACTCCAAACCCAGTAGAAGAAGAGAAATAATAAAAATCTGGGCAGAAATAAACAATATAGAATCCAAAAAAAAGAAAACAGATGAAGATATCAATGAAACCCAAGAGGTGGTGTTGTTGTTGTTGTTTTGAAAAATAAACAAAATTGATAAACCTCTAGCCAGGCTTCTCAAAAAGAAAAGAGCACCCAAATAGACAAAATCACAAATGAAAATGGATCTGTTACAACCAGTGCCTCAGAAATACAAGCAATCATCAGGGAATACTATGAAAAATTATATGCCAACAAACTGAACAACCTAAGAGAAATGAACAAATTCCTAAACACCCATGCACTACCAAAATTGAAACAGGAGAAGATAGAATATCTGCACAGGCCCATAACCAGTGAAGACATCGAATCAGTTATCAAAAATCTGCCAACAAATAAGAGCCTGGAGCCGGATGGCTTCCCTGGGGAATTCTAACAGACATTTAAAACAGAGTTAATACCCATTCTTCTCAAGCTATTCCAAAAAAATAGAAGGAAAACTTCCAGACTCATTCTATGAAGCCAACATCACTTTGATTCCCAAACCACACTGAGACTCAACAAAAATAGAGAACTACAAGCCAATATCCTTAATGAATACAGAGGCAAAAATCCTCAGCAAGATACTAGCAAATGGAATTCAACAGCATATTAAAAGAATTATCCACCATGATCAAGTGAGATTCATTCCCAAGTTACAGGGCTGATTAAATATTTGCAAATCCATCAATCTGATACATCATATTAACAAAAGAAAAGAAAAGCCATATGATCCTGCTGATAGAAGCAGAGAAAACATTTACAAAATAGAGCATCCTTTCTTAATAAAAGCCCTCGAGAAAGCCAGGATACAAGGAACTTACTTAAACATCATAAAAGCCATTTATGAAAAGCCCACAGCTAATATCACCCTCAATGGGGAAAAACTGAGAGCTTTCTCCCTGAGATCAGGAACACGACAATAATGTCCGCTCTCATCACTGTTGTTTAACATAGTGCTGGAAGTCCTAGCATCCGCAGTCAGACAACAAAAGGAAATGAAAGGCATCAGAATTGGCAAAGATGAAGTCAAACTTCCACTTTTCACAGATGACAGGATTCTCTACATGGAAAACCCAACCGACTCTACCAGAAGCCTACTAGAACTGATCCATGAACTTAGCAAAGTCGCAAGGTACAAAATCAATGTACAGAAATCAGTTGCATTTTTATACACTAATAATGAAGCAACAGGAAGAGAAATCAAGAAAGTGATTCCACTCACCATTGCACCAAAAGCCATAAAATACCTAAGACTAAACCTAACCAAAGATGTAAAAGACCCGTACAATGAAAACTATAGAAAACTTATGAAAGAAATTGACGACACAAAGAAATGGAAAAACATTCCATACTCATGGATTGGAAGAATAAACATTGTTAAAATGTCATTATTACCTAAAGCAATCTATACATTCAATGCAATCCCAATCAAAATTGCACCAGCATTCTTCTCAAAGCTAGAACAAAGTATCCTAAAATTTGTATGGAACCACAAAACACCCTAATAGCCAAAGTCCTATTGAAGAAGAAAACCAAAACGGGAGGCATTGCAATCCCAGACTTTACCCTGTACTACAAAGCTGAAATCATCAAGACAGTGTGGTATTGGCACAAAAACAGACACATAGACCAATGGAATAGAATAGAGAACCCGGAACTGGGCCCACAAATGTATGGCCAATTAATCTTTGACAAAGCAGGAAAGAGTATCCGATGGAAAAAAGACAGCCTCTTTGACAGATGATGCTGGGAGGACTGGACAGTAACATGCAGAAGAATGAAACTAGACCACTTTCTTACACCATACACAAAAATAAATTCAAAATGGATGAAGGACCTGAATGTCAGACAGGAAGCCATCAGAACCCTAGAGGAGAAAGCAGGAAACAGTCTCCTTGACCTCAACCACAGTAATTTCCTACTCAACACACCCCCAAAGGCAAGGGAATCAAGAGCAAAAATGAACTACTGGGACCTCATTAAGATAAAAAGCTTCTGCACTGCAAAGGAAACAATCCAGAAAACTAATAGGCAACTGACAGAATGGGAAAAGATAGTAGCAAATGACATATTGGATAAAGGGCTAGTATCCAAAATCTACAAGAAACTCACCAAACTTCACACCCGAAAAACAAATAATCCAGTGAAGAAATGGGCAGAAGACATGAATAGACATTTCTCCAAAGAGGACATCCAGATGGCCAACAGACACATGAAACAATGCTCAGCATCAGTCATCATCAGGGAAACACAAATCAAAACCACACTGATACCACCTCACACCAATCAGAGTGGTGAAAATGAACAAATCAAGAGACTATAGATGCTGGTGAGGATGTGGAGAAATGGGCACCCTCCTGCAGTGCTGGTGGTAATGTAAACTGGTGCAGCCACTGTGGATAACAGTGTGGAGTTTCCTCAAAAAATTAACAATAGAACTGACACAGCAATAGCACTGCTAGGGATTTACCCAAGGGATACAGAAGTGCTGATGCATAGGGCCACATGTACCCCAATGTTCATAGCGGCACTTTCAACAATATACAAATCATGGAAAGAGCTTAAATGTTCATCAACTGATGAATGGATCAAGAAGATATGGTTTATCTATACAATGGAATACCACATGGCGATGAGTAAGAATGAAATCTCGCCTTTTGTGGCAACATGGATGGACCCCGAGGGTGTCATGCTAAGTGAGATAAGTCAGGAGGAGAAGGACAGATACCATGCTTTCACTTATAAGTGTAACAGGAGAAATTTAACAGAGGACTATGGGGGAGGGGAAGGGGGGATAGGAGAAAGAGGGAGGCAAATCATGAGAGACTCTTAAATATTGAAAACAAACTGAAGGCTAATAGGGGAGGGGAAATGGGAAGGGGGATGATGGGCATGGAGTGGGGCAATTGTCAGTATGAGCACTGGTTGTTTTATGAAAACTAACTTGACAATAAACTATTAAAAAAATAAATAAAATGCACTGTTTCTCATGGGGCACCTGGGTGGCTCCGTTGGTTAAGCATCCAACTTTGTCTCAGGTCATGATCTCACAGTTCGTGAGTTTGAGCCCCACATTGGGCTCTGTGCTGACATCTTGGACCCTGCTTTGAATTGTGCCTTCCTCTCTGTCTGCCTGTCCCCTACTCACACTCTGTCTCTGTCTCTCTCACTGTCTCTCTCTCTCTCAAAATAAATAATTAAAAACAAAGTTTTAATAAAATAAATAAAATGCACTGTGTTTCTCTCCTAATCCTTCAGATTTGGCACAGTTTTATTTCTACATTGAATCTTTTCTGATTTTTCATCTGGGTATATCCATCCCTTCCTCTGAAACTCCATAGGACTAACTTTGTACCATTGTGAAAGAAAGAACATGAGTTTTAGAAACCAAGTCCTGTCTTTATTATTAAGGTTTTAGTGGTCTTGAACTTCTTGAGTCCTAATTTCCTTATTTATCAAAGTGAAATAATAATATTTCAATATTATTATTATTATGGATAATACTCAATACAGGTATTATGGATGGTTGTGAAAATTAAAAGAGAGAATGTATGGAAAGGACCAATCAGTGTCTGACATGTTTTAGGCACTTAAATATGTAGGCAAACTAATTAATATTAGTTACTTGGTACATGCCCCCCCCTTTTTTTTAATCTCACTCTGATTTACATTATAGTTAATTTCTATATCCTATTTCCATCCACTACACTTTCCCCAGTCAAGCCTCCCTGTCTAAATAGGGAAATTTTGAGGGCAGAAGTCTTGTTTATTCATTATGTATGAATTCATTTATCTAACTTGTATTTATTAGATTCCTATTTGTTCAGTGGCTGTCTTAGCACTGATGCCAGATGGATGATGATACTGATCTTGACCTAAAAGAGCTTGCTTGCTTGTCAGTGGGTGCGACTACAGCATTTGCCACACGGTGTTGAATATAAGCTATGGAAAAGGCACTTGCAGGTTCCGTGGGAACCTTGAGGAGAGGTGTCCAAGGCTCCGTGTACCCGTGTGTGAAACGGGAAGGTGGCACTCAAACTGAGTGTTAAGGGAGAAGTAGAAGTTTTCTAAGTATAGGGCAGAGCACAGGACATTATGGTTATTAAAAACATACTATCTAAAAGCCAGGAAGTGAGAGAGGCGGCTTGGTATAGCGTGGGTTGTATGTGCATGGACACAAGAGTTGTTGCCAAGAGGGAGATACGGGCACAGCATAACTGAACATACAAGACTTTTCCTCAGGCTGAAGAAAACTGAATGTGACAGTATAAATTTGGAAATTCACAAAGTCCCAGGGGGAAAATAGATGTTTCAACAGAAAATAGAAGAACTAAAAGCTTTTCTGAGTCTCATAGAAAAAATCGTTTTTGAGTCATCAAGCCATCCTCAGCACTGATAAGAGCATTAGAGAATTGGAGACACGTCACACATCAGCTGCTACACAAACCTTCTGAGACACGCCTATGTCGCCTTACCCATTATGAATTCGAAAAAGCTATTTTATTTTTTTTTTTATGTCTTTTTTAATTTATTTTTGAGAGACAGAGAGAGCACGAGCAGGGGAGGGTCAGAGAGAGAGGGAGATACAGAATCTGAAGCAGGCTCCAGGCTCTGAGCTAGCTGTCAGCACAGAGCCCGACGTGGGGCTCGAACCCACGAACCTTGAGATCATGACTTGAGCCGAAGCCGGACGCTCAACCGACTGAGCCACCCAGGCGCCCCATTATGAATTCGATAAAGCTATTTTAGAAGCTGCTATTTTATCAGCAGTTGGACAGTACTTATCTCACTAAGAATGCCTTCTCTGCCTCTGTTTCACTAAAGGAATTATGTCAGTCCCTCCAACCTTCCTGTGGAGATTTTTAGGTTTGTAATGATGCTTTACACTTTTCCGGATATCTTTAAATCCATTTATATTTCCGTATTTTTGGGGGGGTTTCTTTATTTAACAAATATGTACATAGCAGCTATTCTGTACTGCACGTTGTTCTAAAGTCTCTTCAGATTGTTAACTCTTTTCTGTCCACTGCAAGTCTACAAGATCAGCACTGTTCCCATCTCTGTTTTGCAAGTGAGGACATCAAGGCACAGAGAAGGTAAATAACTTGGCTGAGGCTGCAGAGCAGGCTTCTTACAATCTGATGTCAGCCCTGTGCTCTACTCACTGCACCGTGTTGCCTCTTGACTTTTTTGTGCTGATCAAATTGTATTTTAGTGATGATTGCGCTTTAGTAAGCTCCTTCCTTCCTTACTAAAGTACCAACCATGTGGAAAAACTGTCAAGTACTTTCCAGTTTTACTTTCTTAGTTTCTAGTCTATATATTCTAGCTTGATTTTTTTTTTAATTCTACCATCATATTTCTAATCCTTGCTCAACTTGACCCCTTTGGCCAGTTTTCCATGTTTCCATTTTTTCAATAGTAATCTCTTAACAAAATTTCTCTTTTCTTGACCACTTTTCCAGATTATTAAACTGACTTTTCCTCCTTAGCACACCTCCTTGGGTGTATCATCAGCCATCACCCAGGTAGTTCATAAGAACATAAAGCAAATTAATCCCGTGGCCTTTTCCATGATGTCCTTTCCGGGCCAACACTGTTCCCAGTCTCTCTGTGCTCCTGCGGCAGGTTGAGGGTTAGAGAGGTTGCAGAGTTGGAGCTGCACGCAGACTTCTGGAACAGGAAAAACCAGCAACCATCATGCTCTAGGCTGTTTTGGAAGAGAAAACTGGAAACAAGGAGGATCTTTCATTTTTACTTCCTAAGTCCCAAGCTAACCAAGCTTGAGAACCACAAATGCCTTGTGCATTTTTTTCTGAGTTCTGTTCTGTCCCTTGCCATTAGAGAATAGCTACATTCCTTTCAAGTGTCATGTACTTTTTTTAGATTGAGAAAAACTTTAAAAATCAAAAAAATGTAAATAGAACTATATAACACCTACCCATATTTATCACTGAGATTTAACAACTGTTAATATGTTTCTCAAATTTAATTTTACTCTTCCTTTTACAGAAATAAAACACTGTAATTAGAGCTAAAGTCCCCTTCAGCCACCAATCCAATTACATCTCTCCTTCTTCAATGTCAGTTTAATTTATAACTTTCCAATCCTTTGTGGGTTGTTGTTTTTTTTAACTTATAAAAGACACTTTTGCTAAGAAAATTATTATCTCACACTAACTTCCATTATAAAATTAGTGATACTCTGATGGGGAAGAGATCAAAAAAAGTTTCAGTTCCTGGTTGTAATAAAAATAAACTCAAACTTAGAGTAGTTTCATTATCGGATTCTCTGAACACATTTGCTCCCGTCATATCCTAGCCACTCACATCTGCTCTTCTCTGTCTGGGGCTTTCCAGCCAGCGTCAGTGGCCGGCTTCTCACAGAACCCTTAGCAGCAGAGAGAGTGAAGAAGTATCTTGAGCCAGTGCCTTCTATTTCTCACCAGCCTTTTTATTTATGAAATAAAATGCTTCATAAGAAGCTGTTCCTTATAAGTAAGACAGACATTGCCGTGGTCAGACTCTTCAGATGATGCCAGCAGTGACAACAGGAGCAGACAGGATGGCATGACGTGTTTAGATTAAGGAAGCAGATTTGTGGCTTAGTGGAATTGCTCAGTTCACAGCACCGTTAAGTAATCGCTGTTAACTGGGATGTATCTGTAATATTTTATACAGGAAGAACTAAGACCATAGCTAGAAAATCTAAGGATTGTTTTTGCATTTTTACATTATTTGTGCATTCAAGCCATCAACAAATATCTAGGCTGGGTATTCTAGAAACAGAGCCAGAGATGGAAATGTTTATGTAAGTAATTTGAGAGGGAGAGCTTTGAGGTAAAACTTGCGTGGAGGCACAAGAGGTGTTAGGCCAAGTCTGGCCTCAGCCAGAGAGCTCTGGAGCATGGAGGGCACTACTCAGCTTTCCCATTTGGAAGTAAGATGGGCCAGCCTTTTCTGCTCCCATATCAGTAAGTCACTGGTTATGGACTGTCCCCAGGAGAGCGTAAGGGGGACCCTCTAGCCTCCCTGGCATTTTTGGGCAAAGGAGTTCCGCAGTGATAGAGGGCCGTTCTCTGGAGAAGGTGCAGCTGTCAGCAGTCACGCCCCAGTGGCTGGGGGCCAGCTGCATTTGGTGGTAAAGGGCTCTGTGCAGGGCACCAACGGCATCTACTGTAAGGAATTTTTACTGAGGGACAGCACAGTCCCTAGCACTGTTCTAGGCCTAGAGAAGTACAGCAATGAACAAGACAGATGAGGTCATTGCTGTCATGAAACTTTCTAGTGGTAATGAGGAAATTTGCAGTAAATAACGCAATAAACAGAGAAGTATCAATGCTGTAAAGGAAATTATGTTAAAATGTTTTAAAGGCTAATGTGATGAGTAAATGGGTAAGTTTGGTAGCAATGACCATCTTCATAATTGTGGTGGAATTTGCAACAAGACGTTCAGAAGCTTTGTCTGTTCTAGAGATTCGGTGGATGAGTTGAGCCAATGCAAGATGAAGCTGTAAAAGATTACAGATGACAATGACTAGAGGGTTGTGAGAATGTGCAGTATTGATAGGTCGGAATAAGACTCCCGCCAACAGCCCAAAGTACTAGGCCTAGCTAGGGTCTGACCCAAGGGCATAGGATTAGAGGAAATAGGGTTCCCAGGGACACTAGTACCAGGGGGGACATTAGTGTGATAATCAGAAAATGGAGAGAACAGAGGCAGAAGTATATGCAACTTGTTATAAATCCCCAACTATGAGATTTATAACCTCTTTGAGCAACACCAGTGAGTCATGTATCCCGTCCCCTGATTAGAATAAGAAATCAGGAACTGAGCAGGGCTAAGCCTGCAGCCAGGTGAAACCGAATAAAGCAAGGGACAAGACTACAAGCTTTGCACTCTGTACCAACAACAGTATCTTCTATATTATATACACACACACATTCTGAATGTGAAGTGTTTCTTTCTGTTGTTGTTTGTTTTTTTAACCAACTCTCAGGAGCAGTTGCATATAATTGAATATCATTTTCCACAGAGGACTTCAGTTCTGCTGCTGCATTACTTGAACTAGTAACACTTTTTACCGGTTCTGCTCATAACCAGTCAAATGGCAATAATGCTACAGTCCACACTATTAATATGTTTTAAGATACAGTTTTTAGGAAGGCCTTGTGTCAAAAATCATAAACCATTTATTATAAAACTGAGCTAACATAAAATGGAAGCCTCATATTTTTAAAAGAAAACATGAGGTTAGGTCACTTCTTTGAGCCCAAGTTTTATCAAAGTTATTACAAGGATTAGATGACATATGTCACATGTAACTAGGACAGTGCCTGGTATGTGGTAGGGAGCCAGTTAAAATTAAACCTCTTCTCTACAAGTCTGTATCATCATCTATCCATATATAGGTGAGAGCCACATCTTCTGCCCCTTCTTTTATTCTTAGCTTTAGATCTGCATTTTTCTTTTAAAAATATCCACATAAGTATCTCTGAGGCATTTCAAATCCAAAATATCCATCTCTTCATACCAACTTTTTCAATGTTCTCCAGCCCCCTAGCTACACCTGGTTCATGGCAGGTGTCAGTAAAGCAGTATTAATTATGTAACTGGTAAAGGAAAGGATGGTTGTTTCCTCTCCACGCTTACGGAACCCTGTATCCAGTCACCTGGCCTGGAAGCCCTGTACCTTTTCTCTTTCCCTACCCTTTGTCTTGACAGTCAATCATTATGAAATCATGTCTTCATTTTTTAAGGTCTCCTAAATATCTTGCTCTTTTCCTTTCCCACAGCCACTGGCCATGCTTAGACTATTACATTCGGATATTTTCCTGCACTCCAGAGTTGTAACCAAGATCTTTCAATTCAATCCTTCTAATAGATAGGGTATCTCCTTCCCTCCTTCTCTGGGCCATAATTCCATTCTTCTTCTCTTGCCTAGATTATTGAGGTAGGCTCCTGGCTAAGAACTCAGCCTCCATTCTGTCTTTCTCAAGCTTCCTGTTGCCCCAGCCAATTAAGTAGATCATTTATTGTACTTCTTGGAAGCCTCTAACGACTCCTCTTGCCAAGAGCATCCAGTCTGTATTCCTTAGTATGAGCCCCATCTGCTTCACTGGCCTTACTTCCACCCTTTCTCTCCCATATACTTATGCTTAAGCCACGTGAACTGCTTATGATTCCTGAGTGTCACGTGCAACTCTTACAGCCTGGAGTGCCCTTTCTCATCAACTCTGCCTGGAAAAGTCTTACTTAACCTACTTTTAACTAAGCTAGCCCTCACATAATGGACAGTGGTTTAAAAGATTCTTGAAAAAGAACTTCAGTTTGAAAACAGTATTAATAATGTAAGCATAAATGAAATGAAATCAACAGAAAATTATGTAAGTAAAACCATCAGTTGGTACATCTGATTTGATTGAAGAAAGACTCTGGAGTAAGGTTACAGAGGACACCACCATGAGTAGTATTCTCTTCATAATGATTCAAAACAAAGCATTGCTGCAAAAACATTGAAAGTAGACTTGCACAAAGTCCTACAGGATGGAACCAGCTTGATACTGCATTTAAAACCAAGACCTTTAAAATAAAGCCAGGGGGCGCCCGGACGGCTCAGTCAGTTAAGCATCCCACTCTTGGTTACAGTTCAGGTCATGATCTCACGGTTTGTGAATTCAAGCCCCATGTCAGGCTCCGTGCTGACAGTGCAGAGCCTGGTTGGGATTTTCTCTCTCTCTCTCTCTCTCTCTCTCTCTCTCTCTCTGTCTCTGTCTCTGTCTCTGTCCCAGTCACTCTCTCTGTCTCTCTCAAAAGTAAATAAACTTAAGCTAAAAAAAATAAAATAAAAATAAAGCCAGATGATGAGGTAGGAACTAACCATGAACATCTTTTATACTACAGTCTCACTCGGAATCTTATTGTAAAGTATTTCAGAGATCTCCAAGACCTACACATTTGTCTTTTACAAAGTCAAAAGGTCAGTTTGTTGATGTGTATTAAATGGCTGTCAGAGAGACTAGTATTTAAAAAAAATTTTTTTAAAGGCATTTAATTTGGTCCTTCAAGTAAAGGTCATGCTCTAGCAGTAAAATAGAAAAATAATTTTTAAAAGTCTCTGGAGAGAACATTTTTAAATCAGATGTTTATAAGTGTTTCAGTCGGAGACTTTTTTGTTGCTGAAAAGAATATATGTCACCCTGTGATATTATGATATAAGAAGAAAATTTTATTTTTGTCTTCATTCCGATTCCTGGCACAAGAGCTTCTAAAATCCCTGTAATTTCCTGGGAGATAAGGGTATATTTCTGTTATGACACTGATCTTCCTTAGTTCTAAAACCCTTGTAATCTGTCAAGTGAGAGAGTCTATATGCAAATAAGGTAACACTTGGGGCCCTGGATATCTTCAGACTAGGGGGGCAGTTTCCTCAAGAAACCAGGTGATTAGAGGGTTGGAACTTTCAGCCCCGCTCCCTAGTGCTGGGGAGAGGAGAGGAGGGGTAGAGAAGATTAAGTTAATCACCAGCAGTCCGTGATTTAATCAATGGTATCCACTTAATGGAACCTTATAAAAATCCCAAACAGTGGCGTTTGGAGAGCTTCTGGGTTAATGAATACATTGAAGTCCTGGGAGGGTGGTGTGCCCAGACAGGACATGGAAACTCTGTGCACATTCTCACTCAGCCCCATAACTTGCCTCTGTATCTCTTCTATTTAGATGTTATGAAGTTGTATCCTTTATGATAAATCAGGAGTAGTTAGTAAAGTGCCTTCCTGAGTTCTGTGAGCTGTTCTAGCAAATTATGGAACCCAAAGAGGGGATGGTGGAAACCCCTGACTCAGACCTTGTCTGTCAAAAGTATGGGAGGTGTGGGATTTGTAACTGGTATGTGAGGTGGGGGGCAGTCTTGTGAAACTGAGCCCTTGACCAGTGGGGTCTGTGCTAGCCCCACCATGTAGTTAGTGTCAGAATTGAATTACCGTGTAGACACCCAGGTGGTGTACGCAGAAACTTAGAAGTTCTTGGGTCTGGAAAACCCACACATTGGGTGTCAGAGTGCTGAATGTAGAAATAGATCATACAGTCCTAAAAAGTCTCCTTTACATGCTGAAACAATTTGAAATACAATTTCCTAACATGATTAAAAACCTTATAAATGAAGATTTTCAATAAGTTTTGAACCCATTTGTTCAAAATATAAAATGTGGCACTGATTTGTTTGCCAAACCACTGACAGACATCAGGAAGGATGGAAATTCCCAAGCCTAATGGTAATAAAATCCTTTGTATGTTTGGTAAATCAAAGTGAAAAGTGTACATTGTGCCATCGGGGCACAGTCAATGCTGCATTTCTATTTGGATCTACATGTCTTTGTGAGTTCTTTTTCAGCTATGCTAACCATTAAAACAGGTATCGAAATAAACTGAATTTAGGACTAGGCCTTTAAATCACACAAAGAACAAAATATGTCAATCACATTATTTTCCTAAAAATATCCTTTAATTTTTAATAAGAATGAAAGTTTTTTGTATTATTAATGAATCAAACCTAAGAGTATTTTTTAGGTATTGTTTTTCATCTTTAGCTCAGGGTTGTTGGGCTTTTTTTGTTGTTTTTTTTTTTTTTGTATTTTACAGTGTATCTTCTCAGAAAACACTTTGATTTATAGTATATTTAGAGCTACTGACCTGGAACAGTCTCAGCTATTGTACATGTCATTCTTTATCACAATTACATGTTCCCACCTCTGTCTCCCCTGCTGATCAGTGAGCTCTCCCTAAGGGTAAGCATAGGTCTTTGAACTGCCTCCTTCCAGCACCACGTCTGGAACACAGTGGGTGTTTGATAAACATTTGTTAAACAAACGAATAAAAACAATGTCTGTTCCTTCCCATCCATCTTTGAGACATCCACTTAGAGAGTCCTCTCTCTAAAATGAGCAGGTGATTGGTCCTTCATTTCCATGAAATGAAAATCAGCCTCTTGAGCATTGTATATAAGAAAACTGTACACTTCAGCTGTCCTCACCTGGCCGGCTCTACTCCCTTCTGTGCACCCATAATCTAGACATACTCATGTTCCCCCAAATTTCTCATATATCTTGAACTTCTGCATGTTTGCCTATTCCTCTGTCTGGAAGCATTTTCTACTCATACCTACCAGTTAAAATGATATTTAATCATCAAGACTCTGTTCTCTGTAGTCAGAATTAATTGCCTTCTCTTCTGTGTTCTCACTGAACTTTGATTTAATTTCTGTTATTGCCCTTATCACTCTCTGACATGGATTATATTTGTTTTATATCCATCTCTCTGTCACATGTGCTTCTTGAGAACAGAATCTCTGACCTTTTATAATCATCATACCTAAAACTCTGCCTTACACATTAAAAATACATAATATTTGTTTAATACACTCATGCGTTCAATCACTCTTTGAGCGAACATTGATTGCATGCCTAGAAGGTATGAGAGGTGGTGACAGGCACTTGTGTGTGGATGGTATGCCTTGTCCTCACAGTCCAGGACAGTCATATGAACAGATAAAAAGTTTAAGTATAAAGTACTTTCGAGCAGTTAGTTCAACTGGAAGGATAGAAGTGAGAGACAAGTTACCGCTCATTTATTTAAATTTGGAGTCAAGAAATATGATAGATACTAGAAGAGCAAAAGTGGCCAGAGGCAGGACTTTCTCTGCAGTGTCCACTGTCCAGCTCAACCCCATTTCTTGCTCCTTGTTGGCTCAGCTCCTTGTCTTCCTACTGATGACTGAACCATTTTTGTATTGAAACACCTGGGTATGTTATGGAATAGCATTCGAAATCCCCAACAAATTTTAAGACAAAACATAAGATGGCAAAGAAACGTGCTTAGAGCTCTGCTCCAATCCTCTGACCTCTAAGTCCTTGGAGGTGTTTGTTCCTTCTCTGCCATTAAAATGATATTGGAAAATGGCTGTGACTGAAATGAATGAACTCTTCAACTTTTGCTTCTGAAAGCAATGTATCCTGTTTTCTTATGATGCAGTAGTGTCTTTCTTTAAGAAAGTCTATCATAAAAACTTAATAAAACAGGTGCATTACAGAAAACTTAAACATGGATTTCCTTGAAGAGGTCTCCAAATATAATGCTCATTTATATACTATTTACTATTTGGCTTAAGTAGTTGAAGTGTGATAAATTTAACACTGAGCATTGTGAATTTTTTCAAGTTGGTGAACAATCAGAAATGAGGATAAAAGTAATTCACAATTATAATATACCAAATAATATGATAGATACAAAATGCAACTGACAAAGTAAGTTCTAGGCAGTAAGTATTACACGGAAAATGTTTTTAGGGTTGTGAGAGAAGTGCTGAGCCAGCCTCACGGAGAGCTGGTGACTTGTCTTCTGATAGACTTCCTTAGCAGCAGGCTGCTTCTCATTTGTCTTAGTGATAAAACATGCGTCTTTCAGGGGCACCTGGGTGGGTCAGTTGGTGAGGTGTCCAATTCTTGATTTCAGCTCAGGTCATGATCCCACATCAGGTTCCACACTGAGTGTGGAGCCTACTTAAGATTCTCTCTCTCTCTCTCTCTCTCTCTCTCTCTCTCTCTCTCTCTCTGTCCCTCCTGCTCGCTCTCTCAAAATAAAAAAGAATTGGTATTTCAATTTTATTTTGAATTGCCTTTGGTAAAATATCTTTTGATATTTAATCTCAGGCAAGACATAGTTCCTAGTGTACCAAAGATGGTACATTATTAGTATGGTGAGTTAGGTTTGCTTAAGTATATTATGAATTTAATTAAGCTCATAAGGGAAGGAATTTCTACCTGTTTTGTTCACAAATACTTCAACATCCAAAGCGATACCCATTAGTAAATGCTGAATACACTTATTGAATAAAAGAGTAGCTTATATCCTGACATGAAAAGGTAGTCACTTATTAATTTTTGATTCTATTATGCTTTTATATTGTGACCCAATTAATGAGGATTTTTAAAACTACAAATTACTCATTTCTGTATTTTCTGGTAAAGCTTTACCCGGTGGACAGAGTGTTACCCAGCCTCACGCTCTGGTTTCATCTGTGTGTACACCTTTGCCCACTCATTCAGTTTTGCATTTTAATCTGCATTTTGCTCTGTTCCTTTTTTAGAACTGATTAGAAAATGCAATGTTTAATGTCAGGGGAAAAGGGTAATAAAGGACCTGCATGCTGTTTTTCTTTTGGGAGCTGGAAAAGAGGAAATGAAGTTCCCGTAAAGAAATTAGTTCATTGTGAGTCCCTAAAATTTACCAAGCCAGAAAGCTAGCTTTCAGTGTAAAGACAAAAGATACAGTTTCTAAATATATCATTTTAGTAGATTTAATTTTAAAGACTAGACAGCTCAAACCTTTCAGATTTTGTTAAAAGATTTGATTATCTGCATGACTTTGAATATTGGAGGGATTTCTTTTTAAGTAAGTGTTAATATAGTGCTCGGAGATGTGGGGAAGGAAGTAGATTTTGAAAACTCAGCATATTTTGAAATGTTTAGCTTCTACCAGATGACTCCTTTGCTGTGGATATTTTCTACCTGCTGTTCCCAGTAAGAAGCTACCCCCGAAGAGCTCAGTGTTGCTTCACAGCCAACTTCCTTCCATAAATATCATCCCCCTAATGTCTTCCTTTCTTTTATGGTTTGTTAGGATTTTTTGCATCTGGACACATTAGTGATGAGTGATTGACTGCTAAATAAACTATTTGTCCTCCAAAACAGCTATTTTAAGAGCTGGAGTCTTTTCAGTCACTTTGGCAGAAATAATATCTTGCTTATCTTATTAAAAGGACTTTTCCCTCAAAGCATTCAAAGCACATATAATAATAATATTCTTTCTCTCCCCACTTTATCTTCCTTGCTTTTTACTCTACTCTGCTCCCTCATTTATTCTCTTTTTAATTCCCTCTTTAGACATTGAATAATCTTGAACTTCAAGAGGTGAAGTGACTGACCAACGTCTAAATCTGGACTCAGAGTGAGGCGGCTGCTGGTTTCTAACAAACACTGCAGTAATCACAGCAGCCAATCTGTGTCTTCCTTTTCTCCTATTGTATGGTAACACTGCTCCTATCAGTGGCAGTTTCTGTTGGAGCTCCTCGAGAAGTTTTTCTTCCAACATGGCAGAGGTATATTTGCCTTTTATAGGCAAAAGTAGGAAAGTGGTGTATTGCTATTCCAGAGAGAGCCCAGAATGCTCGTAGACATTGTTTGCATCTTAAGTTTGTTTGCGTCAACAATGTCTAAGCTCTCTGTTTTATTGGTGAAAATGAATATCAGTGTCCCTTACCTTCATTTCATTGATTAGTTAAAATAAGCCTGTGGAAATGATATTCCTGATGCCATGAACTCTTTTTCACTTGGCAGTATCTTTCAGCAGCACTACTTCTCAATGGGTAATGTTATGCTTATCTTTTATTGGCAAAAATTAATATTTACTTCTATTTTCAAGACCTTCCCTCATTTAAAAATATTAAGCAAATATTTGTTAAGTGCCTCCTAAGTGCCATGTTCCAGCTTTCCTTTCCCACGTTTGACTTAATATTATTAAGTAGTCTATTCCTAGATCCAATTTTATGTAATGAACCATAAACTCAGAGATGATTTTTGTTAGCTATTTGAAACTCTTATGTGTCATCTTTCTTCTTTTACTCTTATGTTTAACTACTATTCTTTTTCTAAAAGAAAGCTAACCTTAAGCCAATTTAAACACAACTTACTAAAATATCATTTTTAAAATAAACATCACTATTTTGAGATCATTTGTTCTTCAGTAAATTATCAGATATTAGCTTAATGTACCTTTAGAAGCAACATTTCAAGAACAGATTGTGCTTGCTCTGCAGAGGCCAGTTTTCTTTCCTTATTTTGACAAAAACCTAGTCTTTATACAACCTAATTATTTTTTTTGCATATAGAATGATTTTAAATTACTATCAAAACAGTAATAACTCTACTTTAAAAAGTAAATTTTAAAATCACAGAGTTAAGGGGCCCTGGGTGACTCAGTCAATTAAGTGTCCAATTTTGGCTCAGGTCATGACCTCATGGTCTGTGGGTTCCAGCCCTGCGTCAAGCTCTGTGCTCTGAGCCTGGAGCCTGCTTCAGATTCTGTGTCTCCCTCTCTCTCTGCACCCTTACCCACCTGGCATTCTGTCTCCCTCTCAAAAATAAGCAATTAAAAACATTTTAATTGTTTTAATAAATAAACATTAAACAAATTTTTTTAAATTACAGAGTTAAAAAAAAGAATAGAGTTTAGCACCATATTTTTCGAGTAGCCCCTTTATCTACACAGGCTTTAATTGATAGCTTTAGTTTGCAAGATAGTGAGAAGTGAGAACATTCATATCAGCAATTAGCTGAACATTCTAATTAATTCAAGCATTACAGATAATAGTTATATGCTAGAAAACCATTTTTTAAATTAAACCTTAGGCTAAGGAAATGTGATTTAGATGTGTTTTAAAGTTCCTTCTCTTTAATATTGTTGAAATTACTGAATCTATTTAAACTTTTATAAGGTTATATTTCAGAGCTGTTCTTGAAAGGAACGAATTGTAATAGAATTGAAATTGCAGCAAATAAAATATTCTCTCAGGGTTATTGCCTATTTGTGTGGAGAACTAATGGCTTTTGATCCAGGATGTTCCTAAATACAGAGCAATGATTTTAGTCAGCTTTTCAGAAAAATAATCATTATACTGGCTTTAAGAGTCAATTCATATACTACTTGTGACAAAAATGGTTGCCTTATCACTTAACTAAGTCGCAATTTATGATATTGTGAGATACCTTGAAAAAACACGCTTTTCTCTTATTGTACTAAGTACTGTGCAGAGATAGTAGGTTATTTTCCACTTTTACATCACCAGTGAAACTTAACTGACATATAAGCATATTAATATTAATATTTAATAGCGTATTATTTTACTAATCTCTACTTTTCCTTTGATGTTTAAGATGAAAGAGCAATAAAAAGAACAGAACAAAACCATTTTTCTTCCTATAAATTTCTCTTTCTCACAGACTACTCCACTGAAAACTATGATTTCCATTTGTATTTACTCTCATTTTTAATCCATTTTAGAAATCGTCTGATTTGTGCATGTTCCGTCAAACCTTGGTTTTTATTTCTAGCACAAAAGTCTTTTGATAAATCTAATTTGGCAAGTTTTATCCTATCAGAATTTAAGTGTTATAGAACAATTTCATTTGCCTTTTTAAGACTGAAATTCAGCTAGAATTTTCTTCCCACTGACAATGTTACAAGAGTTCCTTTTTCCATTTTGGTGCTGGAAGGTGTCGTGTTGTTTCCCATTAAATATGTGACAAGTGAAGTGAGAAATTCATTATATAGCTATAAAAATCTGTGTGAACACATCTCTTTCTCTTCCTCACCCAACCCCACTTCTGCATTGGTAGAATATTAACAGCGAATTTAAGTGAAGTTAGTTAAACTGTGTTCTTATTTGTTTAAAACTCTAAAAATTAACTTTATAGCAGAAGATAGCATAAAGTTATGTCCTATAGAAAACCCAGGAATACAGAAGATGGATATATGACTGGGTATCATTACATTGCATGAGAAATATTGTATTCATATTAAAAGTTGATAAGAACCAATAAGTTGTCACAATATGTTTGTTCTCACTTTTCTTAACATCCTCAAGGCTTTATTTGAAACCCATTTTAATGTGAATTTTGGCCAACATAAAAAATAGTATCAGATTCTTTGTAAAGTGTAGTGCTTGGGCTATAGGAAGCAGTACATCAGACAGGCATCAGACCCATCAGAGCCAGAATTATTGGAGTGGTAGCTTGGAATAGAGGCCAAGAAGGGCAATAGGCCAGACCTTCAGGGAATTAACTCAAGAAGCTAGTTGCCGTTTAGTCAAATCAGAGGGAGAAGCCTTTCAAGCTAGGTGCAGATAAGTTAGGTAGCCTAGAAATTATAAATGTCAATAATTGTATTGCCAACATACCTGCTCAAGCCCTGGTACGTGAGGACACTGATGGAGGAGTTACTCACTACAATGAGTCTAAATTCAACTCAGTTGAGTCCATGATAGGTGTAAGCCATGTCCTCCATACACCCATGACTAGTCAACTGCAAGTGTACTTCTTGATACCACTGTACTTTCTAATACACACTTATAAATTCATTTAAAAAATTCTTATATCTAGGAGAGTCGGCCTTAATCCAACCCAACACTTACCTAAGTAGATTCGATAGTTCCAGATTATCTGTTAAACAGGAAAAAAAAAAAAGGGGTCCCTGGTCCAATAAATTTGGAAATCCACATACTATAGGTTGTGCTATAAGCCACAGTGTTGATTTTTAACCTTTAGGATTTTTGTCATTTTACTCATGCATTCATTTATTCAATGAATATTTATTAAATGCATTCTATGTGCCAGATATCCATTAGATGCTAGGAACCGGATGAGGGAAAGATAGATATGGTCTACATTCTTAAATCTTACAATCTGTGTAGAAAGATATTAAAATAAGTAATTACAATATAGTGTGTTAAGGGTTGAAATAGGAGAGAGCCAGGGATCAAAGGGAACATACAATAGGGTCACCTAACCTGATCTTTTTTTTTTTTTTTTTTTTTACATTTACTTATCTTTGAGAGACCAAGAGAGACAGCGTGAACAGGGGAGGGGCAGAGAGAGAAAGAGACACAGAATCTGAAGCAGGCTCTAGGCTCTGAGCTAGGGGTCATCACAGAGCCCAACACAGGGTTCGAACCACCAAACTGTGAGATCATGACCTGAGCTGAAGTCAGACGCTCAACCGACTGAGCCACCCAGGAGCCCCAAACCTAGTCTTTTTTAAAAGGATCATGGTCAGGATTTCTAAGAAACACCATCTACACTACAGACCTGAAGATCAGGTACAAGTTACACAAGCAAGAACTTCAGTCACAACAGCAGAATAATAACAACAAATTGGTGAAGTTGACATGTAGTTACACTCTTCCCATCCACCATATGCTGTGCTAGGTGCCTTCCAGGTGTTCTGTCACTGATCCTCCTGGGTGGATTTTGTTACGTACTCAAGATCAGGTGGCTAATAAGTGACAGGAACTAGAATTTGAATCCTAATTGGTCTGACTCCAACGTCTTCTTTCCACTACCCCATAACTACTGCTCAAGGCAATTAACTAATTTTGATTAAATTTGTTTTGCTAAAGCAAAAACTCACTTGAAAGATATCTTAAGTTTGCTTTGTTTGTAATTGCCAGATAGTATTTATTAGGTTTTTAAATAAATACACATTTTATAATTTAATAGATTGTGATAAATGCTAGCATTTGGGGAGAAGTTTCAGAGAATATTATAGCTCTAAAGTCTGAGGTTCACATTCCAAGCATGGTCTCACACATAGTAGGTACTCAAAAGAACATAAGTATAACTCATATTACTTGATAAGTGATAGAGTAGTTTGAAAAGGCAATTCTGGATTCTTAAAAAGAAAGGTGCTACTCACATTTTTAAAGTAATTTAATTCTCTATGTGACACAATCAAGATGGCCGTAGGATTTTTTATTTTAAAGAGAGCATACTCGTAGAAGATTAAGATGTCTGGACCTACTTATTTATCATCTGCAGCCTATGTACATATTTTTAGCAAAAATAATTCATAGATGATATGAACTTCCTATCTCGTCATGTGAGGAAGAGTATAACATCAGGAGAGCTCTCTGTTAACATTCTGAATATCCTGACCTAAAGGAGGGTCTGGCACATACTAGCAAATAATTTAAGGAAATGGAATGGATTGCCTTAATCCTAGCAGAATGTTCAAAGCCTATGGTTGCTAGAGGGAAGTAAGACAGTCCAGCTTTTGCACATGCTGATGGCAGATTAGGCCAGAATGTGTTAATTCATAGATTTGCCTTAATTGGTCATGTCAGGATGCTGGTCATCACCAAACTCACACTCAAAATTCCTTTCAAATAATATGAATATTATTTCCCTAAACATATATTTTTAACCTACCTTTTTTACCCTCATAAGGTGATTTTGAGGAGTGAAATGGTCGCAAAGGAAATTACTAGGAAAAAAAGGAAAAGGAAACAACCTGGATAATCTGTAAACCTGGGTGAATTTCCCTTGTAATGAACCCTTGTAATTCATATTTGCATCCACAAAACACTGTTGCTGAATGGAATTTCATTTGTTATTATTCATTTTGAGAAAAGTGGATGGTACAAGAATTTAAAAAGAAGTATTCCTGTGCTCTATTTTTATTTGTGTCTGTTTGTTTTCTTATTAACTATAAAATGTTTTGCTTTAACTTTAGGGACACCACAGTACAAACGCTTACTCTTCAGCCTTCCGTTAAAGATGGACTGATTGTATATGAAGACTCACCTTTGGTTAGTAATCCAACTATATGAATATTCTCAACTTTATTTTTCTGGATGATAGTTGTATTTCAGCCTTTGGGAGGGATTTGTAAATCTCCCATAGATTCCAATAGATTTCAGTCTTAACTGGAAAACAACTCATTCATGTGTCCTTTGGGGAGTAGATATTTAAATGCAAATTATTGAGAAAATAAAATGTTTTCTTATTCTGTTCTTTTCCAGGTAACTTAGGGAATGGTAGAAATCCCCAAATGATTTCTTTATCATTCCAGAATTAAAGGGGAAAAAAGCTTGCTATTTTCAATTGTGTAGAGTTTAAAATTAGATAATGCTTCTAGAATTTTTAAAAATGATCTTAATGAATAAAATATTAGCCCAGTGTTTCGGGTGGCTGGAAAGACCCATTCCTCAGCTTCTCAATAAGACCCAACGAAATCCTGGCCTGCCAGGCCTGCCCCCCTGTGTAGATAACTCCTTTGTGTCAAAGTCACAAATATGCGAACATGAGAACCTCTCTTCTCCAGAGGTGTTGGAAGTGCTTGAAGTCTTTAGAATCTCCTTCCTGAATTCTCCCAGGTTGGGCCTGACTTTCCCTGAACAGAGCTGTGAAGGCTGGTGTTGGATTAGTGTTAGGAAGCTATATGTTTTATCCCGCTTTTTTAACTGAGTTCATTTTTACCCTAGAATTAAAAAGAAAAACCCGTGTCAGTTTTATTTTAGAATATGAATAAAATATTTGTGGTAGAGGCAATTATCTATTTCTTAATCTGTATTTCCTTAAAATTATTTGCCAAAACTGTGTAATGAGGAAATTTTTTATATGGTTCATTAAGAAATAAGCTTTGGGTTTACATTTAAATTCATCGGGGCACCTGGGTGGCTCAGTTGGTTAAGCATCCGACTTCGGCTCAGGTCATGATCTCATAGTTGGTGGGTTGGAGCCCCATGTCAGGCTCTGTGCCAACAGCTAGCTCAGAGCCTGCAGCCTGTCTTCAGATTCTGTGTCTCCTTCTCTCTCTGACCCTCCCCTGCTCACCCTGTGTCTCAAAAAAAAATTTTTTTAATTAAATAAATAAATAAATCCATTGAGTGTTTTCCCCCATCTACTGTCTTAAAATACTTTTTTTTTTTAAGTTTACTGATTTATTTTGAGAGAGAGAGGGAGAAATCAGGAGAGGAGCAGAGAGAGGGGGAGAAAGAGAGAATTCCATCCAGGCTCTGCATTTTCAGCATGGAGCCCAATGTGGGGTTCAAACTCACAAACCATGAGATCATGGCCTGAGCTGAAATCAACAGCCGAAAGTTTAGCTAACTGAGCTACCCAGGCGCCCCCTCTTTTAAAATCTTTTTAAGAGTATTTCCTAGATTTTACCTGTCTCTTCATAACGTCACCATGGGATTCTTTCTTATTTTTTCTTTCCCTATTCCCATGTAATCAGATGCCAAGACTATAGATTGTACTTCCAAAAAAACTTCAGATCAGGGCACCTGGTTGGCTCAGTGGATTAAGCGTCTGACTCGTGATCTTACCACAGGTCATGATCTCATGGTTAATTGGATTGATTTTGGGGTTCTCTTTCTCCCTTTCTCAGCCCCTTTCCCGTTTGTGCCCCCACGTGTGCCCTCTCTCTCAAAATAAATTTTAAAAATTTAAGAAAACTCTTCAGATCAATTTAGTGCTTTTTATTTCCATTTTTCCTTGCCTCTTCCCCTAAAATCAGGTCCCCCAAACTACTTTTTTACCAAATTATTATGGTAATCTGTTTTTAGCATATTGCTACCAGATTAAACATCCTAAAGTGTGGTTCTAGCCTTCATGCCTGTCATGCCTGAACTTGTAAATCTTTATGAATTTATTAGTTAATGAGATAAAGTACATATTTCTCAGTCTGGTGGTCAAGTTTTTAGTTAGAGATATGATCTACCCATCCAGACCCTGTTTTCTTTTTTCTTTCTGTAATTACATTTAACCTCTGTTTCACCCAAGACAGACAACTCATATTCCCTCTACCCTCAGTGTGCCTCAGGACTTCTTGAGTTTGACCATTGATTCCCTTTATATTGAGTACCCACCTCTTCACCATCCATTCTGATCTATTGAAATCCTACACTCCTTTGAAGCCATTACAAATGCAATGTTCTAACATCCACTCTTGATAGCGATGTCTCTGTCTTAACTCCCATGGAACTCTAATTTCTGTATTTGTTTTACTTGTTTTAAATCTCCCCTAGTCTGGGGTGTGAAATGTGGACATCACCAACCTAGGAATAATTATGATGCTAACGGGAAATAAAGTGATTACTGCAACATTAACGATTTAGTAACTATGTGAAGCTTTTGGAGGTGATCCATAAATTTTGTTTCCAGCTGTGCAACACATTTTTTCGTGATAATGTAACTATAACTTAAATAAAACTAGCTGCTATTATAAATCCAAAGCAGTGAGTGACAAAAATTTTAAAGACATTTTCTTTCATTTTCTTGCTTATGATAAATGTTCTGTCTTCAAAGGTAAAGGCAGTAAAGTTGGGTCATGTTCTGGTGGTAGATGAGGCAGACAAAGCCCCAACAAATGTCACCTGTATTTTAAAAACTCTAGTAGAAAATGGAGAAATGATTCTAGCAGATGGAAGACGCATTGTTGCAAGTGAGTATAAAAAAGCTTTTAATATATACAAATTTCACATCTTTGTTATCAGATCACATTTAGCTGGCTACTTATCTAATATATATTTCTCTTTTATTTGTGTGTAATTTATTTTCCTTCATCATTATCTGGATTTTTTAAAAAAGCTCTAGCATGTTCTATTGCTTTTAATGTTAAAGTCAATGTTATTATTACCCATTATAATTAGAAAAAATACCAAGAATTTTATTATATATATATTTGTCATACATATGTGTGAAAATGTGTTTGTGTGCACACACACACACACACATACACACACTCCTCCCTCAGGAAGAAGTTATCCTCTGTTTTGGACTATCCTCTTCCTTTTACTTATTTGTTTATTTATTGAACTTTTTTCTTCTTGTTAGCAAAGATGTAGATCGATGAATTTCATCGGTCTGTTTAACCTACAAAGAAAAACTGTCTAATGTAATGTGAGAAAATTTTCTAGTTTCTAATTCAAATTTTTTGTGTGATGAAAAGATTTGAACATCTATATCTAGTCATTGAAAATATGTATAGCCAATAGCAAGGTAACCAAACAAATTGAGACTAATAACTAAAACCTTCAGTAAACAGAGTGAGGATGTAAAGAAAACCCCATTAAAAACGTGCAGGTGCATCACCAGAGAGGGTCTCCTTGGACATTATCATTGCAAGATGGCCACTTCTGAGCCTAGGAAACTCAGCACTAAGAAAGATTTTCTAACATTTCAACTTCACAATGAATTTATGGGAGAAATGAGCATTTGAGTTAGACAGCCAGAATACTATCCCTTAGATCATTCAGACTCTCAGGATTAGAATCCTGCCTAACCTTCCTAGGTGCATTTTGAGGACAGTGAATGGAATTGCTGAAACAAAGTTGTAGTTAAAGAATGATTATATCCTGGTAATCCTTTACATTATCTGATAGATTTTTGAAGAATAGTGTAGAAGAAAAAGAGTCATCATAATTTTTAAACTCAAACTTAATTGTAGACAAAATTTTAAACACAGAAGCCCCTGAAGCTTTTCTGAACGTGGGTTCATAAAGCATCACTTCTCTGGCTGTGTTTTCCATTTTCTTTCCTTTTTAAGTGTTTAGTTTTTATTGTCACTTTATTTTAATTAATTAATTAAATTTTGCCTGTGATACATACTGTTTTATTTACCACTGCTAAAATTAATGGGGATTAAACATTAAGAACATTGTATTTAGTACATGAATATATGGTGTATTTGAAATATATTAAAAAGTAGAAATGTAGGTTTCTACAGACTCCTCTCAAATAAAACTGCAGGTGCTGTACGACTATTATTTTTAAAAGATGGATATACTAAGGCTGGAATTTAAATAAACCCAGATGACAAGTGTTTCTTCTTAAAATAACCACAAAAAAGTTTTAGCCATCTGAAATTATTGTCTGGACTAGCAGTTCTATTGGAAATGTACATCAGCTAGTAGAATATCAAATTCAGTTTCTTTAATACAAAGAAAGCTTCAGTCAACTTGAAATTACATATTTTAAGAATTAAGGTAGAGGGGCACCTGGGTGGCTCAGTCGGTTAAGCCTCCGACTTCGGCTCGGGTCGGATCTCACGTTCCTGAGTTTGAGCCCCGCGTCAGGCTCTGTGCTGACAGCTAGCTCAGAGCCTGGAGCCTGCTTCCGGTTCTGTCTCCCTCTCTCTCTGCCCCTCCCCCTCTCATGCTCTGTCTCTCTATCAAAAATAAATAAAACATTAAAAAAAAAAAAGAATTAAGGTAGAATCCTCTAACTGTAAATAAATCAGCATTGCACAAATGAGCTGACTAGGTGTTCAAGACCTTGATTCTGTGTTAAGTTTTACAGCACATAATCTAAACCAGGAGTCCCTCCTGAGCTGAATGATGGCAGGCTATTCACAAAGTGATTTGATGAAAATAAAAGGATGTTTGGATTATCTTTTGGGGATCCTTTAGTTTATCCTTTGTTATGGATTCTTATCTTTTATTTTTTAAGGAATGATGCATCTCAAGCCAAGTTTAAATACTGTAAGACAATATTTGGACAAGTTTGCTTTATAGATGTACATTGAATTTACATAAAAATACAGGTCCCTATAAAATTCAGTATGTGCATAATCAGTATTCTGTTGTTAAGCAGACTTTCTCAAAGTTTTTTTTCCCCAATAACCAAATTGTTACAACCAGATTTTTAGGTTTTTTTTTTTAATTGACTACTTATACTATTTTAAAGGCTGTAAGTTGACATTCTTAAGAATTATTAAATATCAATAAAGACTAAGGAGAAATTATGTTTTTCAGATTCTGCTAATGTCAATGGAAGAGAAAATGTAATTGTGATTCATCCTGATTTTAGAATGATTGTTCTGGCCAACCGACCTGGATTTCCTTTCTTAGGCAATGATTTCTTCGGCACCTTAGGTAAAAATAATAATGATAACAATAACAAAAACAATAGCCATTACAATAATAATATTGTCTTAGTAACAACATGAGGTGGCTGTCACTGAATGCTACCATGTGCTGTGTCATCACAAACACCTTGTGAGGGTATGTGTTATCCCCTTTTAGAGAAGGAGAATGTCAGATATTTGGGGAGATTCACTTTTTCTGGAGTCCCTTAGACAATGAGCATGACAGCTGGGCTTCATACCTAAGTCTGATTCCAGAGCCTGTTTTCTCAAACAGTTATCCTTTGCTTTGTTGTTTAGGGCCTCTTAGAATAAAACATAAAATAAGAAATGGTTTTCAATGTTTGGTTTTTGTCACAACCCCATAACTATGAAAGGGCTTGAGACCAGCTCTAAGGAGGCTGATTAACATGGATCGGAGAGGCCCTGAGACAGACTTCATCCGCAGGAGCCTTTAAGAAGGAATTCTCATCATTTACAATACAGTAGTTACAATGATACTCCAAACAGAAAATAATTGCGTATGTTAAAAAAAATAAATTGTGTCATATTCAAAAAATAAAAAAATTAAAAAATTTTTTAAAATTAAAAAAAATAAAAAAATTTTAAAAAAAGAAGGAATTCTCTTCTCGATAGCAAGCAGGTGGTTCTGGATACCAGTAGTTCCCATATTCAGCATGAAGCAGGCTCAGTCTCCCAGTAAGACTTTTGATCTAGCAAATCTGTATCCGTGAATTTATTCAAGAGAATTCACCTGTGTAATGGTTGAAGTACAAAGATAGGCAATATGGCATTGTTTATGAAAGCAAAACAATGGAAACAACCCTACTGTCCATCCAAATGGGCCTGGATAAACAAACTGTGTTCTATCTGCACACTAGGGTTCTATGCAGCAGTTAAAAAAAAAAAAAAAAAGAATGGGGCAAGTTTACGTATGCTGATTTTTAAAAAATCCTCAAAATTTATTAAGTGAAACAGCAAGTAGTCTACCATTTGGATTAATTAAATAACCAAAAGGCAAGAGGAATATCTATACAAGAATATGCTTGCACATGTGTAGAATGTATACAGAAGAGATTACTTTATACAGAAGAGGAGTCTCCCACATCCTCTTCTCTCTATGACTTCATGTCCGTTCTGTTCTATGCTGCTCTTCCCATCACTCATTCTTTTCCAGCTGCTCTGCTCTCCCATGTCTTCCTTGAACATACAAAGTATGTTTGCCTTAGGGTCTTCACATTAGCTGTACCCTCTGCCTGGAATACTGTCCTCCTACCAGCAGCTGCGTTTCTCAGATGTCACCTCAACGAGGAACTTCCTGACTCACCTCCACCATCATTACCATTTCTGATATCCTATACTATGCTTTTTTCCTTCTCAGAAACATACAGTTTCTAGTATTTGTACTTTTCATTGCCAGAAAATAAATTTCAAGAAAATAGCAACTTTTATGTTTCTGATCACTAATGTATATAAAATAATTAAAGTAGTACTTGGTTCGTGGAAGATACTTAATAATTTCTTGATGAATGAACGAATGAGTGAGTGGTTAATTGTCATTTTACATTCATGTTACATTTGACCTTCAGCAAAAAAAATATACTTCGTGTTTGTGTTTGAACAAGTTTAGTCTATGAGCTGCAGGTTTTGAACTTATGGCTTGCATTGTATTCAGTTACTTTTATAAATATATAATAATGATAAATTGTGATTTGAATGATTTTTGAGAACTAGAAAGTTCTTTCTAAAATGAACACATTGGGGAACCTGGGTGGCTCAGTTAAGTGTCTGACTCTTAATTTCAGCCCAAGTCATGATGTCACGATTCATGAGATCGAGCCCTGTATCAGGCTCCACACTGACAGCTTGGGATTCTCTCTCCCCCTCTCTCTCTGCCCCTCCCTGACTCACGTGTGTGTGCACATGCTCTCTCTCTCTCTCAAAATAAATAAACTTAAAGAAATAAAATGATCATATTAAATAATGCAAATCTATTTATTTAACTTCCTTTGATACCCAGTCTCTTGGTTTATGAATCAGTAGAATTACATGAACTTTTAATATGAGAAATCCATCTCTCTTAAGCATAGACTATATTGTTCTAATATAATCTCTGTTGCCTAAATTATGGTTGAAATATTTTGTGTTTCTACATTCCTTTTTCTTAATTTTAGTTTAGACATTGTCTCTGAAGGCTTACTTTTCCAAAACTAACTTACAACGTATTTTTTAGCAATCTGTACAAGATATAAATTGTATATAAAGCAGTGATACTAGCTCTCACATCTTAGTATACATAGAGAAACACGCATGTGAGATAGATGTATGTAATTTCCAAAAATGTTCAACATGTGTTAAAATTAAAAATGTAGTCACAGAACTGTATGAAGAGTATTTTCCAATTAATACAAAAGGAATAGATCACCAAAATTATGTTTGTATTTTTTAAAATTTATTTTGAGAGAGAGAATGAGAGACAGGAATGTTCATGCACAAGAAGGGGAGGGGCAGAGAGAAGGAGAGACGGAATCCTAAGCAGGTCCATGCCATTAGTGCAGGGCAGGATGCAGGACTCAAACTGCTCCACTGTGAGATCGTGACCTGAGGTGGGATCAAGAGTCTGATGCTTAACCGACTGCACCACCCAGACATCCCATGTAGTTTTAAAAAGACTAATGCACTTATGGAAGAACAAATACTGAACTGTTAATATTGGGTGCCTGTGAGGGAAAGGAGTGGAATTGGCAGAGACCCGGGGACGCTACCCTATTTTTGGCTTTTATATTTGAACATCTCCCAGTGAGATTGTATTTAAATGTTATATAATTTTTAACAGAAGTAAATCTATGAAGAATAAACCACTCATCTCTCAGTTTCCTTTTCTTTTGTTCTAGTCATTGCTTCTCTGCACCATCCTATCATTGGAGGCTTTCTGCGCAGCTTTACACATTTAAAAATAGAAGTGCTTTGATGAACAACTAAGAGCTCTTTAAACGACATTCTGAATCTCCTGGATTATAATGGATTACTTGCATGCTGAATGTGAATCTTTTTTTCTTACAGGTGATATCTTTAGCTGCCATGCAGTTGATAATCCCAAACCCCATTCAGAGCTTGAAATGCTCAGGCAATATGGACCAAATGTGCCCGAGCCCATCCTTCAGAAGCTCGTGGCTGCCTTCGGAGAGCTGAGGAGTTTAGCTGACCAGGGGACTATTAACTATCCTTATTCTACCAGGGAAGTCGTCAACATAGTCAAGCATTTACAGGTATGACACGTGCCTGTGCGTAAAGATTTAAAAGAAACCATCAATCTTCTGGTTTTTTAGACTGCTTAATTTATACTAAGTCTTTTCAATTCCTAAAATATAATACTGATTCAGATGATATATTATGAAGTGTTTGTAATCTAAATTTTACATCTGGAAGACTAATTAACATTTCACGTTTTGCCTTTGAATTGACTTAGCTGAGAGTCTATGCCATGGCCATTACCAAGGAGCTAGGAAATTTGGTGGAGGTTTTTGGGGGGGTGGGGTGAGGGAAGACAGAATGAGACAACTGGGAAACTTTACCACTATTTGACTTAATACAACAAGGATGTGGTATCTGAGTGAAAAATATCTTCACTTTGAAAACAAAAGATGTGAAGATGGAAAACACAGTAAGAACTAACAGTATGTAGGATATGCCTGTAAATTCTGCAAGAAAGTTTTATAAGATAGAATAAATGAGCAGGAGAATATAATTCTTTGTAGCCGCATAAAATGAATGGTCCACCTTCGTGAAGAAAACAAAAAACCCAGGTCAGTTCTACTTTTATAACAAATAATGGTCTCCAAGCTAAAAGTCACAACCTAATGACCTCTGACCCATCCCCCAGCCCTCAAAGCAAAATCTAGAAAGGAAAATAGAAAGCTTTATTCTGCATATTGAGCCATGAAGAGTCTAGCTCAGACCCCAGTGCCTAAAGAAAATCAAGACACAGCCAATAACGGACCCAGAGTGCATCACCAGTGTAAATGTAGTGTCAGTGATATTTTCCTTTCCCTCTGCTATTACATCTTTCACTTCACTGTACTTTTTATGTTCTTCTTCACTTCTTTCCTTACTCCTTTATCTTTTCTTCCATTTATTCATAGACCTGTGACTCCTCTAGATACTTCTGTATAGATATTCAACACTCTGCTCTATGTAAATAGCATATTTTTTTAATTCAGTCAATCTACTACTCATTTTAAAGGCTGGAGATTTCAGAAAGCAGTGGAAGTCACTGAACATGATCTGAGCACTGATTTAACATTTGAGAGAAGGAACTGTTCCCCTTCAAATTCTAATATTTCTTTGAAGAGGAAAATATCAAGATCAGAGCAAACATGAAAAAATAAAATGTATACATAACCTCCTATCTGACCAGGCTAGTAAATACCTGCTAAAGTTTATTTGATCATTATTGTTCTATCAGTTTTAGAAATTTTATAATACTGTATATTTTATCACATGTGTAATAAGGGAATTTTTTTTAATACAGAAATTTCCCACTGAAGGTCTCGCCAGTGTGGTTAGGAATGTGTTTGACTTTGATTCCTACAACAACGACATGAGGGAAATTTTGATTAACACTTTGCACAAATACGGGATACCTATTGGAGCAAAACCGACCAATGTGCATCTGGCAAAGGAGTAAGGCAAACTAATTATTGCTATAATACTCTTGAGGGTTACTGTTCTGATTCTTGAATGGCAATAATTCTGAATCTAATGTTACATGCTGCTAAACTGACCTGGTGTGGAACTTCCATGAGTAAACTTTTCAAATATGTGTTGCTATTTGCTGGCTGGATTTCAGTTAAATAGCATTATTTATAGACCTGTAAATTGAGAATTTCAATTACTTCAAATGTCCCATGAGTAGATGTAATGTAATCAAATAAAGGGAAATATTTGTTTCTTTAAAAGTCTCTGTCCTTTTGTTGAATTACTATGACTCTCATTGTTTCCTAGTCTAGTGCAAAATCATTGGGCAAACATGGAAACTACTTAAAGTTATAATATGTAGTTAATTAAGATGCTCTTATTTGTGTCATCATATATTTTCCTGTTATGATAGTTTTCTAAACTTATAATCATATTAACTTAAGAGAATGTTGATTACTTATTTCAGCTCAGTGGATAAAAGAGGTAGTGAAAACAAGTAGGTTTGTTTCATGTAGACCAATTGCCTTTTATTTTTTAAATTGTAGGCTGCATATTCAAACTTAGAGAATCTTGCACATATGTTATTTATCAGAAGGATAGTTCATATAGTTTACTAGCAATTAAGTCAGTGAAAATTCACTAGAAAACAGTTCTAGATGTGTATCACTTAATTGATCATGCATTTAATGCTACCTTTGTCTATAAAAAAAGATAGTCAATTACCATAATTCTCAAGGGACAATAATTACTTTTAAATTATTATTTAAATTTAGTCTCATATACGATGCACTCTCTACCTCCTTAGAAAAAAATTGTTAAATATAAGTTGATGATTAGTCCAACTGTATACCACACATATGTACATATATATCCTAAGTTTATATATCATCCTTATTTATTTATTCTTTGAAGTTATTATAAAAACTTGTTGGGGGGCGCCTGGGTGGCTCAGTCGGTTAAGGCTCCGGCTTCGGCTCAGGTCAGATCTCACGTTTGTGGGTTCGAGCCCCATGTCAGGCTCTGTGCTGACAGCTAGCTCACAGCCTGGAGCCTGCTTCCGGTTCTGTGTCTCCTTCTCTCTCTGCCCCTCCCCCTCTCATGCTCTGTGTCTCTCTGTATCAAAAATAAATAAAACAGTAAAAAAAAAAAAAAACTTGTTGGAATATATGCCAATAAAAATAAATGGTTAAAGCTTTAACAGTTTCTTCAAGGATTCTAAAGAGAAACAAATATTTCCCTTTTGTAGTAACAGTACAAGATGTAGTTTTGTCTGAATTTATCAGTGTATTGGTTTATAATATTAAGGGATGAGTAAATTTTTTTTTTAAAGAGTGTTTTGGTGTCAGTTTCCAATACAAACAATTTTCTCTAAACTACTGTTTTACAGATTGATTAGCAGTGTTCATAGGAATTTTGAACCTAGTTTGCTAATAGCATACCTTCTATATTAGAGAGTTCGGGAAATTATCTTTAATATGCAAAGCTCTGTAAGCGCTCATGTGTTTTACTTCCTTTTTATAAACTATATCTTTATTTTCAATTGGAAATAAGATGGGTTTTATTACTGCTAACAAATTTCTATCGAGTTCTGGCTTCATGGAAACCAGCCTTATGATTTAAAAATAACATCTTTTGTATGCTTGCACAACTTGAAATAAAAATTAAAATACCCATCAGTTGGTAAGACCAATCAAAAGGAAATGGTTGGCATTTTAAGATTCTAAGGAAGGCAGATAAAATGATTTAACTTATGCATTATAGTTCTCACTTCTAAACTGAAAAAAATCTTCATGGCAAGGTAATTCCAACTCTAGTACTTGTGAGTGGAAACAGTACATTGAGCCTAGAAATGAGATGGTCACACTTATGCCTAAGATGGGGACGGAAACAACTAGCTGTCCACCCACTGCATGTCGCTATAGTAGACACATAGGTGTGGAGGGTGAGTGGAGTTTTCCTTGGGGTGGAGATAACAGTAGACCACAGTTTGCACATTCACAGCATTGTTTCCATGTTGGTAAATTCCGATGACTCCGGCAGCTCTAAAGTGGTTATGTCCTATTGTGGCCCTCTAAGTGAAATCCACAGCTTCCATACCTCTGTTTCTACAGAACAGTCGACCTGTACTTTGACAGGATAGCATGGTAAAGTGACGAATCAATGGCCTGGGAGGTCAACAGTTACATATTTAACCTGTGTGCTTGGTCAGTGATGGAGAAACAGCTTTTTAGCCTCTTGGTAAAATGAGGGCATTTTATTATAGACAGCATAACCATGTAACCTATCTAATTAGTACATGTTTAACAATGGAAGGGGGTGCTGTTAATGATAATTCTGTAAAAAGAAATGTAAAATAGGACTATCCTAGTGAGGCTAGAATATAGGGTCCTTTTCATAAAGTTAATAAGGCCAACTTTATTAATCAGATTCCTTCCTATTCTAACATCCTTTGCATTTTAATGTAATCTTAATCTTCTCTCCTTGCAAAAACAAAAACAAATAAGAAAGGCATGATGCTAACATTTTCTTTTTTCTCCTTAGAGTGACACACTGTAAATAGTAATCACATAGACCTCTAAAGATTTAAAGTTGTCCCCATGCAGTCTTATGATTTGCTTTGACTTTTCTAGACATCCCATACTAATTCACTAGACCTTTTGCTAAAGCTCATACTTCACTAGATGTTTTGCTAAACCCGTTTTTCAGGCTGCCCCAGCTCCTGCCCATCTCTGCGTATATACTGTGTCAGTGAAGAAGCTCCTCAGTAGTTTCTGTTCCTAAGAAAGAAAGACAAACTGTTTTACTTATTGTTAACATCCTTTTGCCCTGAATAACAATTTCTTGCTACAGCCTCTTAATTTTCTTGTTCTCTAATCCAATCATAGTGTTTATTGGTTAGGGCCACAATTCCATTGAGTCCAGAATAGGGTGTTCATATTCACATTCAAGATGATAATTGGCCATCCACTGTATATAAGTGAAAGAGAGGTATGGCAGACATTGCAGAAGGAAGTTTTCACATGGGCAGAGATGACACCAGACCACTGTTTGTATAGTCTTCTATAGCACCTTCTTCCTCAGCTGAAATCAGAATATAATTTGGCTGTTTGGTGATGTCCAATTAGTGATCTTTAGTGAGCTCCCAGAAGAGATGCTGTCACCTCCCCTTTGTTCTCCTAAAGAGTGCAGTGGTGGGATGCCTGGGTGGCTCAGTCGGTTGAGCATCGACTTCAGCTCAGGTCACGATCTCACAGTTCATGGGTTTGAGCCCTGCATCAGGCTCTGTGCTGACAGCTCAGAGCCTGGAGCCTGCTTCCAATTCTGTGTGTCCTTCTCTCTCTGCCCTCCCCTGCTCATGATCTGTCTCTCTCTGTCTTTCAAAAATAAATAAATGTTAAAAAAAAATAAATAAAAAAATAAACAGAGTGCAGTGGTGGTACCTATCTTCTAGGGCTCTGGACATTCTTAAAAGGCCCACTGTCATATTATGAGCTGAATATGTCTTGTCTTCTTGACTAAACATTTGCTAAACCCACTACTTTTAGGCTGAGTCTTACCAGGTGGTTATTTTACGTAGCTTGGGCATGCCATAATGCATCTCTTCTTCCTGATATACAATATAGTCCCAGTTTTTACTACTGAGATCAGAATTGGCCACCTAGACTCCCACCCTACTTTGGCCTCTTCCCACTGGTTCTTCCTGAGATTCTTTTTTACTGTTCCCTTTTACATTTCTAATACACGAGGTAGGATAGGCCAAAGAGATGGCAAACACTGCCGAATAAAGAGGCACACTGGGGGAAATTTAGGCAAAGATAGGATATTGGGGTTAAAATCCGAACTCCTAAAAAAAAAATAATCTGAGCTTTTGAGTTTCAAATGTCATGGGGCGGGTAATAAGTGCATACACACATAATTAGGTCCAAACATCTGACCAAAGGCATATTGATTATCTACTATAGTAGAGGTAGATAATAAAATTCAAAGCAAACTTTTCTTGTTTTTCCCTAAAATGAGCTTTTAATTCTGAAGTTTCTTTTATTTGACAGTAAACATGCAGCTAGGGTATTAATTCTTCTAAATTTAAAAGTGTGTTTCAGAGTACTTTATGAACTCTAATATGCTGGGGAAACCTTTGTTTTAAAGGGAGAAAAAATCTTATTTTTTGTAACATAATTTTAAATGACATACAATATTTCATCTTAAATTTATATGCCACTTTCAATTTGACATTTCTTAAGATGAGAGAATTGTCATTTTATAAATTTACAACTGAATATACTCTACCTCTAAACATCTTAACTAATAACAATAATGATGATGGTAATACAGCAACTTACAGATAAGTACATGCCTAGCACATTCCCAAGCACTCTTTTTACATGAATTTAAATAATCTTCATAACAAACCCATCATATGTAATGTTTTATGTATACATAATAATATTAGTATTACATTTTGTATATGAGGAATTTGAGACACAGAAAAGTTATGTCACTTTTCTAAGATTAGAAAGCTAATTGGCTGGGAGTGAAGGGGCACTTGAGTGGCTCAGTTGGTTAAGTGTCCAACTTCAGCTCAGATCATTTTCTCATGGTTCATGGATTCAAGCCCCACATCGGGCTCTGTGCCGATAGCTTGGGGTCTAGAGCCTGCTTCATGCTCTGTCTGTCTGTCTGTCTGTCTCTCTCTCTCTCTCTCTCTCTTTCTCTCAAAAATAAATAAATATTAAAAAGAAAAGAAAGCAAATCAGGAGTAAAGCTGTAATATGAAGACTAAAATAAAAAGATTTATATACAAATTATAGGTAGTTTTTTTAAATCTTTATTTATGTTTGTAGGAGAGAGAGAGACAGAGTGTGAGTGGGGGAGGGGCAGAGAAGGAGGGCGACACAGAATCCAACGCAAGCTCCAGGCTCTGAGCTGTCAGCACAGAGCCTGACATGGGGCTCGAACCCATGAACCATGAGATTATGACCTGAGCTGAAGTCAGACACTCAACTGACTGAGCCACTGAGAAGCCCCTGAGTTTTTGGTTTTTTCTTAATTAAAGAGACATTTCCCTGAAAGGAGGTTCTTTTTAAAAGAATTTATTCCCAAGTTTATTGAAAAGAAATACAGTTGACTCTCGAACAATATGGGGATTTGTGGACCCAAGAATCCACAAATAACTTTTACTCCCCTCAAAACTTGACTACTAGCAGCCTACTGTTGACCATAAGACTTACCAGTAACATAAACAGTTGATTAACACATATTTTGTGTGCTATATGTATTATTACTATATTTTCACAATAAAGTAAGCTAGAGAAAAAATGTTCTTAAACTCATAAGGAAGAGAAAATACATTTATAGCACTGCACTTACTGTATTTATTGAAAACAAATCTGCATGTAAGTCGGACCCACACATTTCAGACCCGTGTTATTCAAGGGTCAACTGTGTATCTGTAATTAATTAGATTGGAGCATATATGACACTCCTCACACAACCGCACTCTTTCTCCATTCTTTTTGTTTCTTGAAACTTTAGGCTTACTTATTCATTTATTTTTAACATTAATGAACAGATTCATAAAGCATATAAGATATTCTCGTAGAGAATAAAGACATTCATATCAACACCTCTGTCTTTATATGTGTTCAAATATCATTACCCTTTTCAGATGTACAAAAATGCTGTTGCCAGAGAGACTGCCATCCTAAAAGTGTTATGCATGACTACATTTAAGACGTGTCCCATAGTTGGGGCACCTGGGTGGCTTAATTGGTTAAGCATTCAACTCTTGATTTGGCTTCAGGCTCAGGTGACCATCTCAGTTCCATGAGTTCAAGCCCCACATCAGGCGCTATGCTGACCCTGCAGAGCCTGCGTGGGATTCTCCCTCCCTCTCTCTCTCTCTCTCTTTCTCTCTCCCTCTCTCTCTCTGTCTGTCTCACTCTGCTCCTCCCCTGCTCATGCTCCCTCTGTCTCTCTCAGAATAAATAAATAAACTTAAAAGCATTATTTTTTAAAAAGTGTCTCATAGCTGATGAAGAAACTCTGCTGGAGTCTTTAATTACTCTTCTGATGTCCTATTGACATCTCTGTATTCTCTCTCTGCTTTCAAATGCTTAAAAATTTTTAGGCAAAATAAAGTAACTTTGAATTAATAAGGCATATTGGCCAATATTTTTATTAAACTTCTTAAATAGGCTCACATTTTAAACAATTTAAAAATACAATGGTATCTTATCTGTTGATAGTAGTTGCCTTTGAGAGAAGCCCTGGAGTAGAGAAAGGAAGCCCTACTTTCTGTGCTCTTTCAATGTGTTTTTATTTTCTATATTTTATTTTTTAAGTGTCCACCAACTATCTGGGCACTGGAATTTTTCATTTTGTTTTCTTATTTAAATAAAATAAAATGATGAAGTAAAGGTCTGTCCAGAAGTGGCTATATTTGGGGTCTTCTCCTCTGATACAGCAAAGCTCACACCACACCGCAATGCCTGTTCTAAGGGTGGAGCACTGGCACCCTTACCAATGGCAAAAGAGAATCATGTTAACCAGGTATTTCTTTCTTTTTTTTTTTTTTAATAGTTTCTTTATTTATTTTGAGAGAGAGAGTGAGCACATGAGCAGGGGAAGGGAAGTGAAAGAGAGAGTCCCAAGCAGGATCCACACTCAGCGCAGAACCCAATGTGGGGCTCGAATTCAAAAACTGTGAGATCATGACCTGGGCCAAAACTAAGAGTCAGACACCTAACCAACTGAGCCACCTAGGTGCCCAACCAGGCATTGCTATTGCATTTCAACACAGTATAAGTAAATTTATACATTGGTAGACATCAACATAAACATATCACATGAGGAAAGCACTTTTCAAGCAGCAAAAGCAAAGATAGTTATGTGTATTTTCAGACAGAACAGCTTCATCTATATTGAATGTCTTTAAGGAGTATTTCTCTAGAATTGGTTTTCTATGTTAAAGACGTATTCTGTGTAATTGGAACATCAATAGCAATGGCTTCCGCTCTCACCGTGACCAGCTATGGGGCACCAGAGACATCGATGAGAACTTTCCATCTGGGCCTCTCTTGGAAGTAACTTCACTAGGTTTATGTTTGAAACTAGGAATAATTGTTAGTTTACTGTTTATCACATTAAGACTCTCTTAAAGTTTTGTGATTCTCCTTCCATTTTTAAAACAATCATATGCTATAATTTTCTTTTTATATCTTGGTTTTTACAAATGAGTACACAGTGCTGATCATGGAGTTGTAAGGTATGCAATTTCACTCTGCATGATAATTTACTTCTATTTCATAAAAGAGTTCTTAGTTTTTAAAAATAGTAAGATTTACATAATGACATCTCAGAACTGTTACAAGCAGAAAGATGGTATTGGATTTTATAGTTTCATAGCCTTTGCCCTATATTCTCTTGGTGTGTTATAAAGTAGCTTCACAGCCATTTCATTTGCTTTTATTCCTTTCTGAAGGTGCAGAAAATTTTAAAATATAATCAATCTATATATACAAATTGTCGAGAGCTATCATCCTCATCTTGAACAATCTCACAGAATTATCCTTGGATTCCCTTAACCATTTGTAAGTGAGATCTGTCACTTGGCTACGTAGACATCCCCAGTCTCCACCTATAACTAACTCTTCCAAATCCACCTGCAAAGTGGATCATTTATTAGGGTAATGTTGTCAGGATGCAATGAATGCTGTGATGGTTTGCAACTTGCCACTGAGATGAGAGACAAGTAGGTAAGTGAAGGTGTTGACAGTTCTAATGCAGCCAGGCATTCACTCAACAAACACTGTTGAGCATTTATGTGGTAAACACTAGGTAGAGAGTCAGAAGTATAAAGGTGAAGGCTTTACATCTACCTTCAAGGAGGTCACAGTTGAATCGAGGACGCACCCAAGTAAAGAGTGACTTGTGTTGTATTAGAACCACATTAGAGAGAATCCGAAAGGTAGGTAACCTTGCTGCCTTCTGCCCTTGGGGGAGAGTCAGGGAGGATAACCAGCTGAGTGCTTAAAGGGCAAATAAAGGAGAAGAAAACCTTGCAAGCAGAGACACTTTTAAGAGGCCATGGTGCATTTTGGAAACTGCTAGTGGTTTGGTGACTAAAACAAAGGGTTAAGTGAGGGCATGCCCTATGATGAGGCTGAAATGGGAGAGAAGAGTCAGAGGGAATCCCAGAAGGATTTTGAGCCTGAGAGTAGTATGGTTAAATTCATTATCTCGAAAGATTTCTTTTGGTTTGAAAGACAGTGAAGCTGGTGGCAGGAAGGCCTGTCATGCAGTGATCTGAGTGACAGTCAGGGGGACCCTGCTAGTGGCAGTGGAAAGGAAAGGAGGCCCACGAGCCAGAGAGATTTCAGTGCCAGAACTGATGGGTTCTGAGTGCCAGAGAATCAAGGATTCACGTAAGACGCAAGCCTTACCCTCGATGAGTTAACAGTCTTAGGGGGAAATATGGAAACTACCAAGCTTGCTATGCAATGTTATATTCAAATTGCTATATTCACAGTAGGGTTGTCTCATCCTCCAAGTCTTTTTTGTCAGAAATAACAGAGGTTTCTTGTTTATGGTACGACAGTGGAGGAGCTGGGGCGGGGGGGTCAAGTTTCCAACAAGACTCAACCCCAGTCATCATTCTTGATGTGGATAACTAGAAAAGGGAAGAACTTAAGGCTAGAAAATACTCAGATGTGGTTGGTAAAGCAGATGGCAGAAGTTTTTGCAGTAAAATTTCATGGAAGAGGAGAGAAAGGAAAGCCAGGCCCCAGAACTGTACTCAGGCAACTTCTGTGAGAAGGAGGAAAGCCAGAGATGTGTGGAGCAAGCAGACAATATCAGCTTTAGCTCAGAGTAACGCTAGGCACCAGCTCTAAGACAACACAGTGTCATTTTGGATCTTGGTAAGCATATTTGAGAGTTGTCAGCCAGTAATAGTGGGGTTCCCCAAATCTTTATCCATCTCATGCATCCAAATTAGTCATTTCTGTGGCCTCAGTGGGACCTGGGTGGTAAAGGTGCATACATCTAAGCTATAACGTAAAAGCCATCATGTCTAATGCAGAGCCACGCAAAGAAAGGAAAAGCACATCACTTGCAGTGAAACAAAATTAATTTACCAGCGACATGTGAGATTATAGGGAAGGGAGATTCAGAAGTTTCTAGCAAACAAAGGAGGGTAACTGAGAATAGTAGTATCCATTATCACTAATATAAAGTGTTTTGAGGGTCTTTTCTATCTTCTCTTTTTAAGTATGCTAAAACTGTTTATATATAAACATTTGCAAGAGACTCACTTCTGACTTTGCCCTCTAAAACTTTATTCTCTGTCAGGCCTTAAACTTGAAAATAGCAAATTTCTACAAAACTGTAACCTAAGAGTTTCTAAGAATTCCAAATGTGCAAATTTCCATAAAACCTAGAACAAGAGATTCATTCTGCCCAGAAAGAAATATGGGCAAGAGATGCAAGGGGAAGTGATGTTTGAATTAAGCCTTAAGAATGAGAAGGAGTTCATCAAAGAGACAGTAACAGAGAGGAATTCTGGGCAGAGGTAATGGCCTCTTGGGAGCAGGAAAATGCATGGCATGTTCAAGAGCAAGGAGCAATTCAAGGTGGCTAAGACCTAAGTTGGCTGAAGAGTAAGAGGAAGGCCTAAGAGCCAAACATGGAAATATTTGTCAGGGTTATTCTATAAAAGGCTCTAGTAAATTCAACTGGACAGTCGAACCTAATTTTTACCAGAGGTTAAATTTAAAACATTAGGAGTGAGTGAGGACTGCTAAAATCAGAATTGTTCTTTTTCTTTTCCAAGACAGTAGTAATTGATGAAGTTTTGAAAGTTGGCGAACTACCCTGAGAGGTCCCACTATTCCCGTGAATATCAGTAGTTCTTGTAGTAAGGAGATATTTTAGGAATTGTTGATAATAGGTACGTCAACAACTTTTAATTGCATAATGCCCCTAGAAAGATCCAAATATTTTTCATGTGTTTCTTTCCGACTCCAGAAATAGAATTGGCAAATGTTCAGAGAAGGAAGAAATTTGCCAGAACATACTCTTCAAAACTCCAGCTCACCTCTTTATGGAAACAATCTTAGACAAATCGCTCCCATGTCATTCAGACTGTATTACTCGGCTTTGGTGTCCATATGCATCATGTTATGAATTGTATGCATGCTTAGAAAAAAAATTTTTTTTTCTTTCTGCAACTTGCCCAAGTACTTTAATTTGATCTGAGTCATAATTTTGGTATTCACCTTTCTTTTAGTTAAAACTTTTACTTCCAGACCTTTAATAAGGGATTAAGAAACATCACAACATATGAATTGAAATACTTCATTGTTTTAAAAAACATAGACTCATGAGTGACATTGAAGATAAAAAGTAATGCTATTTATAGGCCTTAAGTTCATCCTTCTCCCTCTTCAAATCAAATCCAGACATCATTCCAGCTAAGACTTTAACCTAGTTAAATAATACAAGTGTCAGGATCTTAAAATCATGGAAAATATCACTGTTATTTCTGTCAAATCAGTGTAGTTAGAGTTGGATGACAAATTTCAGTAATGAAATATAGGGATTTCTGTTAACTGGTAATAACCAGTTTAGAGTTAGGTCCAAATTAATGTTGATTATGTTTCTTCTAATTCCAAAGCTTGCTTATACACCCAAATACAATGCTTCCCCTTTCCCCTGGCTACTAACTTATTGAAGGGGAAAGAGTTAGTAATAGTCAGATTTTTCCACAGCTTACTAGGAGGACTTTGTCATGAAAAATAAATGAGGGACTTTTGGTTTACCTCAGTGGCCAGTCTGGGGCCCACAGGAAAAGTCTTAGAACAACACTTTGTGTTCCCAAGGAGCAAGATGGAGTCAGTGTGTTGTACAACTCCAGAACACCCCACATGTGTCTTTCCGTTAGAGCTGCTACGTCATTAGCACTCTTGTTAGGTGGTTCCAGAATAGTTTCTATATGGGGTACCTGAAGGGCCTTCTCTTACCCTGCCAACCAAACAGTTGGTGCTGTATTTAGATGGAAATAGGCAGCCTGTAATTTCTGTGTTATTTAGAATGAGTTTGTAAGTTCAACCCAGATTTCATGAATATCCCAGAAAATTGTCCATACAAACTGGAGGTTGAATAAAATTACTTTTTCTCAAATGAAGTGTTTTTTAAGCATCTGTATTTTTTGTGAGATGATTAAAGGATATTTTAGGTCCATTTTTTAGGGTAGATAGCAATCTGTCAACCAAGGATCGTTTTTTAAAGCACTTATCCACTTCTAGTTAGATCTGAAGATGGGTAACTTTTTCTGTTGTCTCCAAGGAGCTAATTTGGTGATGTGGTTAGAGACTCTTTTTATAAGCTTTAATAAAGCACACCTGTCTGTGGGGCCACTGAGCCTATTGGTAGGTACAGGGATTTTCTTTCTGATTACTTTTCACTTTGGAGTACGAAAGTCATTCAAGACTATTGAATCTAGTACAGAGTCTTCCCTCTTCTCACTCCAGTGATCATCTGAGACTCCTCAACTGTAAGGAACCTTGTAGACCATGCCCTTCATTTCATAGAGGAAGAAATTAGCACTCAGAGCAGTTAGCTGACTTTTCCCTTCCCGAGTTTGTAGAGCTGATTGATAAAAGAACTAGAACTAGAACTCAGGTTTCCTGCATTTTGTTACACAAAGTCTTCTAGGTCAGAGGGAAATTAGGTGTGGCCTTCCTTTGTTTTCTCCTTCTCTATTTGAAAATCTAATTCTCCTTTAGTGAACTGCCAAAAGCCAGTGAAGAATACTGTTTGTTCCCTAAACAAGAAGAGAGAGATTCTAGTCTCTCTCTAGATGTTTTCGAGAGCTACCCCTTTGACACAGAAATTTGTTTTTATTGCATTTAAAAGAGAGAACACGGGAGCCACAGGGTGGCTTATCAGTTAAGCATTTGACTCTTATTTTTGGCTCAGGTCATCTTACAGTTTGGGAGTTCAAGCCCCATGTTGGGCTTTGCTGACAGTATGGAGCCTGCTTGGATTTCTCTCCCTTTTCCTCTGCCCCTCCCCAGCTTGCTCTTTTGCTCTCTGGCTCTCAAAAAATAAACATAAAAAAATTTTAATAAAATAGAGAACACAATAACCGTAAATCTTGTGACTCAGTGCTCCTCTTACCTCATTTCTAGTAAAAACAGGGAAGTGGGTAAGCAATCAGGATAATTGTCAAGGCACTTAAAATGTTACTTGAGATGACAGTTAAATAAGCACTTATCTCCTTTTGAGAAATTTATGCCATATGAATTAGAAGATTTCACTGTCAATTTCTTTTAAATTTATTGTGTGTGTGTTAAATATTAGCATTTCAAAGGGACAAAAAGCATATTCCATCAGAATGCTTGGTTCTGTTATTTTATGCAAATGCTATCTGAGCCTTCCATGGTCTTATTATGCGTATGGAAATAGTGTGTATTTTATTGAAAATAAAATAGTTTCTAAATATAAATCTATACTTTTAATGATTATCAAACTCATTCTGAGCACGCATTTCAATTTATAGTCATACATGCATTATTTTTAAGTGACTTTTTAACTGTGAATCATTTTTTTGCCTTTTTCCTTACCGTAGTATAAGAAACTGATAATAAATTAAATGACAGATTAATGGTTTGTTTTTTAAGGTTTGAAGAAAAGTTAGTATGATTAAATTGTAAAGGTTTTATTTAAAAAAGTTTGTCTATGGTTTTATAGTTTAGCGTTGCCATATTTTGACAAATTATTTAAAAGACACTTTAAATAAAAAGGAATCAAAACACAGAATAATTCCATTAGCATCAGGACAGTAACTCCCTTGGTGGAGGTAACGACCTGGATACACAGTGTGTTCAGGGCTAAGTGACACATTTATGTGAACATTTCTGTATGTATATTATACTTCAATTCAAACTACAAAAAAACAGCTTGAAGAGCTAAACTATTTGGAACTTGCCCTGTACAACTTACAAATACGTGATTTGTAGTTTGTCTGCTATTTATTATTTGATTCCAGATTTGAAGGGGTTTTTAAAAATCTTTTTTATGTTTTATTTATTTTTGAGAGAGAGGGAGACAGATCATGAGCAAGGGAGGGGCAGAGAGAGAGGGACACACAGAATCTGAAGCAGCCTCCAGGCTCTGAACTGTCAGCACAGAGCCCGACACGGGGCTTGAACCCACAAACCGTGAGATTATGACCTGAGCCGAAGCTGGACACTTAACCAACTGAGCCACCCAGGCGCCCCTATTTGAGTCCAGATTTAAAAGAATAGCCCAGAGGCACCTGGGTGGCGTCTGACTCTTGATTCAGCTCAGGTCATGATCCCCTGGTGCATGAGTTCGAGCCCTGCATTAGGTTCTGCTCTGATAGACCTGCTTGAGATTCTGTCTCTCTTTTCATCTCTCTCTCTCTCTGCCCTTCCCCTGTTGCATGCTATCTTTCTCTCTCAAAATAAATAAATAAACTTAAAAAAATAGACTAAAAATGTGGATGGATTGCTTCATTTTTTCTTTAAATCCTTCCTATACTCTGCTAAGACCTAAGATGTTAAATTGCTAAGTATTTTACCAATTCAAGGAAAAAATATGCAAACCTTAATTATGTTTATCATTAAGATAAAAACCAAACAGGACCTTACCTTCTGAGTTTCAGAAATGTGAAATCATTTTTTTAAAGTTTTTATTTTAATTCTAGTTAGTTAACATACAGTGTTGTATTGGTTTCATGTGCACAGTATAGTGATTCAGCAGTTCCATACATCGCCCTGCGCTCATCATGACAAGTGCACGCCTTAATCCCCATCACCTGTTTAACCCATCCCCCCACCCACCTTCCCTCTGGTAACCGTCAGCTTGTTCTTTATAATTCAGAATCTGTTTCTTGATCTCTCTCTCTTTCTCTCTCTCTCTCTGCTTTTTCCCTTTGATTGTTTTGTTTATTAAATCCCACATATGAGTGAAATCATATGGTATCTGTCTTTCTCTTACTGACTTATTTCGATCAGCATTATGCTTTCTAGCTCCATCCATGTCATCACAAATGACAAAAGCAAAATCTTCTTAAGGTATTTTCCAAATGTTGTATTATAGACTGTCTTTTAATAAAATAAAATATAATTCACTTCTAAGTAAAACATTCTTCAAATTCATTTGTATAATAGATGGTTTGGGTTTTTTTTCTATGACTTGGAAACAAATGTTGACGTTTCAAATCATCCTTGACAGATTGCCTCTGCCAGAGAAGACGTTTATGGGCTACTGGACGTTTGGTCAGTCAAGAAATGGAAGGCAAAAACTGTTGTGTCCAGCAGAAACTCATCATATAGATGTCAAGGTTGATACCATTATTTCTCCATTCAAATAATGAATGTTACAGATTTTCCTATATGTTCCCTGGGTGGAAAAAATCCATACGATCTCAAAAATGACTTATTCTGAGGTTATTTGAGACTTCGCTTCTGCTCTAACTCTCAAGCCAGTCTGGCCTCTGTGGTCATTGTAGTAAGTAAGTGTAGGTAATTGCCAATGACTAGAATTCCTAAGAGCCAATATGCATTAGAGTCAGTCATGCTGTGTGTCCTCCTAAAAGAGTTACTCCATGATCCTTGTTTTCATGTAACAAGGCAAAGGAAAGGAGTATCAGTCATTACTTACAACAGAAGCTCCTAGAGGTATTCAAGCAGAAAGGGATTTACTGTAGGGAATTGGGTGCTTATAATATCATTGGGAAGGACAGAAGAAACAAGTCAAGGGGCTGCCACTTGACTTTTAGTTCAAGTTCAGTGTGTCCTACCATCCTTGCTGCTGGTAGCGACATGGCAAAGCAGGATCAGCAAACTTTCTGTAAAGGGCCAGCTGGTTAATGCTTCAGGCCATACAGGTTCTGCTGCAGCGACTCTACTTCACTGTGGTAGCACAAAAGCAGCCGAAGGTAATAGGTGAACAGGTGAATGTGGCTGCGTTGTAGTAAAATTTTATTTACAAAAGCAGGCAGTGGGTAGGACTTGACCTGTGGGCCATTTAAGTGCATTTAACTGGGAGAACCAAAATCATATCCAGAACCCCTACTGCAAGGGAGTTTGAGGAATGTTGTTTTTAGATCTCTAGCTCCCGAGATGCAGACTAGATAGAAAGGGGCAGGATGGAGGGTGGCAAGGATGTCACAACAGTCACCATCTAACCCAGGCATTTTTAATTAATTAAACACTGGGGGCACCTGGGTGCCTCAGTCAGTTAAGCATTCAGTTCTGGATTTCAGCTCAGGTCATGATCTCGCAGTTCCTGCTGACAGCATGGAGCCTGTTAGGGATTTTCTCTCTCCCTCTCTCTGTACCCATCCCCTACTATGCACGCACGCTCTCTCTGTTTCTCTCTGACTCTTTCTTTCTCTCTTAATAAGTAAATAAACTTTAAAAAAAGAAGAACTGTATGGCATGGGAATATTGAAAGTGTAGTTACATCTGTATAATTTTTCTATATCATTCTTTTCTCTAAGTACCAGCCCTAATATCAATCATAGTATTAAATTAGATCCTCTGCTGTTTATATTGAATAAGTTTCACTATGTGTATAATACTCTACCTTTTGTAAATAACAGTAGTGGTTAGCAGCAAGCTCAAATGTCATTTTTTATTTTTTAGACTGAAGTTTGGCCATTATATTCTACATAATGATATAATAATCATTCTTTACAATGAAACTGTACCAGACCCTGATTCATGCATTTACAGATTATTTTCCTAGTTTGGACAGCCCTGGGTCCCAGTATTTGGAATTCAAAACTTGACCATTGTTTAGGAAGGAATAAAGTAATCAGAAATCCTATGGGGTTTTACATCTGGTGTATCTTGTGAGTAAAAGGAAAGAAAGTGAGAAATTAAGATAGTACAAATGAAAGCATTTATAAATGTGAGTATATGTTATTATTATCATTATAGGTACCACAGTCAGTGAAATAAGAAGTATATCAAGATGTTGAGTATTTGAATTTAAATGTTATATTTTAGAAGAACTTTAGTTTTTCTACATCTTGGTTAACTACCCAAATTCCTTAACTCAGACAACTACTTTATTCTAGGGTCCAGCACTTATAAACATACAAGAGTATCCAATAGAAAGATATGAAGAAAGGTCCCAAACCTTCACTGAAGAATATGCCTCCTGCAAATTACCATTGGATGAAATTAACTTAATCTGTGACATTGCTACATCACATGGTATATCCATTTATTTTTTTTATCCATTTACTCTTTTGATATTTCCTTCCTGTACTGACTTTGTTTTTAAAGAGGGATTAAAAGAATCTCTAGACATCAAAAAGTCTATGATGGACTCAGTAACTGTGTCATTTTGGATTGGGTAGTGATTACGTGTAATTTAGAACTAATTTCCTATAACAACCTAACAAAATAACTATTGTGGGATCCACAGAAGCACTGCTAAGTTTGTATGCGTATGTCTGTTTCTCATTACAATTGTAGCACAAAGCTAAACACACCCAGGCGTGTACTAAAAATAGAAGGGACAAGAAAAAGAGAAACATTGGATTTGGGGGCTGGGATTCCAGTTTGATGATGGTGTGAACCACCAAAGCACAGTTGGAGTGCTTTGTAGTCATTACATTTATTGTAAAGAATGGCAAATAAAGGATGTGAATTTTTGGCATCTACATTTCTGGACTGTTGCCATTTCCTACTGACTCATACAGGATGCCCTGGGTACTTTTTGGCAGAAGCTTTCAATCGAAGGCAATTCCTAAGGTCCTATTAAACAGAGGTGATGACAGAGGAAAGGGAAAGAAAGGGAGAGAGTCTAACTTGCCTAGGCTGGGGACTGTTGACGGGAAAATTAAGAAGCAAGTTTTTGTTCATGTAAGTTCTATGAATATTATTTATTCCCCAAAGCAGCTTTGTGGAATAAAAATGTGTGCTTTAAAAATATACAGGGTTTTGGAGAGCCTGGGTGGCTCAGTCAGTTAAGGGTCTGACTCAGTTTCAGCTCAGGTCATGATCTCAGGATTTATGAGTTCAAGCCCCACATCTGGCTCTGTGCTGACAGTGCGGAGCCTGCTTGGGATTCTCTCTCTTCATCTCTCTCTGCTCCTCCCCCTCCCCTTCAAAGTAAGTAAACATGAGGGAATAACTTGTTTTAATACACACACACACACACATACACACACACACACACACACACACATGCATACACATACCCCAGAGGGTTTTTTGGTAACAGACTGGTGCTTTTATCAAGATGTTTTACAATCACTTGTAGAGAATAAATATGGATTTTATGGATAAAGTTTGAACTTAGGTCCTTGTCTCATCTTTTGGGATCGGAAATAAATATACTGTGATCTTCTGCCCCACACCAGTGAAAGGCATCGCTAGCCAGGAGCGCTTTTCTGGTTAAACCTTGTCCTGGCCTCAAGGTTCTCAGAGCTGCATTCCGGGCAGCCGTTGTCAGTCAGACTTGGCCCATAAAAATAATGCTGCCTCTTCTATAATTGAACTCTCTGTTTCAGTATAGTTCACATATGCAAACTAGAATTTTTATTGTTTTTTTATTTCTTTGTTTTTATACCTCTTCTGTATTTGTGGGAGAAAAGAGCATTTTGGGGGGTTGGAATCAAGGTGAATTTATATATTATACATAATTTATGTATATCCTAATCAATCTATCTACAGATCACCTGCAGATTTCCAACTGTGTGCTCAGTCTCATGATTCAGGCTTCACTGGACATCTTGGCCAGTCAGAAAAGCCACTGTGGATCACAAAGTTAACACCTTTTTGTCGTTACAGAAAATGAGGAAAATACCCTCTATGTAGTTGCATGCAACCCCATCACCTTATACTTTCTGAATACGATGGGGAAAAGTGGCTACATGGTGGACTTCTCTGACATCTTCCCAAGAATGGCCAGTAGAGTTTGGCACCCATTTGTGACAGTGGCACCACTGGGAAATCCCCTCAAGGGTCAACTGATTCTCCACGAGCAGCAGGTAAGGCACCCTGGGCTACTCACATGGTACAATTATGCCACGACTAGGCTGTGTGAAGAAAAAGGTGAAGGTGATTCGCAACCTCCAAGTGAAAATATGTGCTTTCATAAAGATCAAGGAGGGATCAACGCTCTGTTTGGTCACTACTGTAAAGGCAGGCTAATAATATCTTCCTCTCTACAGAGACTTCAGCATGACCTGTAATTCTGGAAGCCTGTAAGTTAGGGTTTCTCAACCTCAGCACTAATGACATTTGAGGCGGGATAATTCTTTGTTGTGAAGCTTGCATTCTCTTTGGGGAGATAGACAACAAAGTAAGCCAACAGATAAATATGCTAATTTCAGGCAGTGGTAAGTGCTGTATAGAAACAAGCTAATGTCCTAGGGAAAGATAGGGGTGGAGTAGGAGGAAGTGGAAGGTGGAAGCAACGGTATGAAGGGATGCTCCCCTTAGGAGGTGACATTTTATTTGAAACCTGAATGACATTCTTAATGTAGACACAGGCACAAAAATATAGTGAATCGACTTGTCTTAGTAAGTTCAGTCTACTATAACACAGTTAGCATAGACTAGGTAGCTTATAAACAACAGAAATTTGTTTCTCATAGTTCTGGAGGCTGGGATGTCCAAAATCAAGAACGAGCAAATCTGTATCTGGTGCCTGGTGGGAACTCACTTGCTAGACAGCTGTCTGTTCGCTGTAACCTCATGTGATAGAAATAAGGGATTGCGTTGGTGTCTCATATATGAGACCACTGACTCATTCAGGAGGACTCTACCCTAATGACCTAATCACCTCCCATAAACCCCCTACCTCCTAGTACATCAGGGTTTCAGATTTCAACATATGAATTTTGAGAGGACGTAAACCTTCAGTTCACTGAAGACTATACTGAACTCCTTTGTTATGTAATGAAGCTCAAGTTCTAACCATCACTACTAGTGTAAGACAGCACTAATGAAAAGTAAAGGCATTTAGAGTCAAACTTAAAATAATTCCAAGGGGCGCCTGAGCACCTGAGTTGTTCAGTCAATTAAGTGTCTGACTTCAGCTCAGGCCATGATCTCACATTTCGTGGGTTCAAGCCCCAGGTGGAGATCTGTGCTGACACCTCAGAGCCTGGAGCCTGTTCGGATTCTGCATCTCCCTCTCTTTCTCTGTCCCTCCCTGCTCGTGTTCTGTCTCTATCTCTCAAAATATGTATATACAATGGAATACTACCTGGCAATGAGAAAGAATGAAATCTGGCCATTTGCAACAATGTGGATGGAACTGGAGGGTGTCATGCTAAGTGAAATAAGTCAGTCAGATAAAGACACATACCATAGGTTTTCACTCTTATGTGGATCTTGAGATCCACAGAGCACCATTGGGGAGGGGAACAGGGAAAAGGAAAGTTACGGAGAGGAAGGGAAGCAAACCATAAAAGACTCTTAAATACTGAGAACAAACAGAGTTGATGGAGGTTGGGGAAGAGGAGAAAGTGGGTGATGGGCATTGAGGAGCCAGTTGGGATGAGCACTGGGTGTTCCAATTTGGCAATAAATTATATTAAAAATAAATAAAATATCAAATAAATAAATAATAAAAAAACATTACATTTGTTAAAAAAGTAAACATTCCAAATAGAAGGTATAGATCAAAAAGCAGGCTGTGGGAGCGCCTGGATGGCTCAATTGGTTAAGCATCCAGCTTACAGCTTTGGTTCAGGTCATGATCTCACAGTTCGTGGGTTCAAGCCCCACATTGGGTTCTGTGCTAATAGCTAGCTCAGAGCCTGGAGCCTCCTTCAGATTCTGTGTCTCCCTCTCTCTCTGACCCTCCCCTGCTCATGCTGTCTCTTTCTGTCTCTCAAAAATAAAGAAAAAACATTTTTAAAAAAAGCAAGCTGTGTTTCAGTAAGTGAGAATTTTAAAGGTCTAAGTTAATCTGTACAATACCAATAGAAAGGAGTGTAATGTTTTTGCATACGTATTACCCACCTAGTATCTACCAAATACCATACCGAGCATATTCATTCAACAAATTATATCATGTGCCTATTACTGGGGATGCTACAGCAAACAAAACAACAGTAATTTTTGTCCTGGAAAGCTTACATTGTGGTACAGGAAGACAGAAAATAAGCAAAAGAAATAAATTCTATCTCAAGTTAGAAGAGGAGAAGCAAGGGAGAGTAATATAGAAGGCTGGGAGGAAGATCGCCATTTAAAGTAGGGGGGATGGGCAGGGATTGCCTGAGGAGAGGACACTGAAGCAAAGACTTGAAGAACATCTCGGGGGGAGGGGAACAGATATCTAAAATACAGACGCAGAGGCTGGAACATGCTTTTGTTCCATCTTTAAAGAAGTGGGATGGGGAAGATTGAGCCAGGGGGAGAGGATGAGGAGGTGAGATTATGGTGACTGGGCGGGTTGGAGCAGGGGCATGGTGTAGGGGTGGGGAAGCAGACTGTGCAGAGTCTTGTAGACCACTGTAGTATCCTAGGCCCTGACTGTGGGGGGAAGAGGAAGGTGTTAGAGCATTTCAAGCAGGGGAGGAGCATGACCTGGCTTACATATTTAAAGAATTTCTTTGGCTCCTCTGCGGCAAATAGTGGCACTAAGGCAGAATGAAAGAGACTAGTAAAGAAATTTTTGCAGTGATTCAGCAAGAGGTAATTGCAGTTTAGAGGATGGAGGTTGTACTAACAGTGGATTCTGGATATATTTTGAAAGTAGAGCCAACAGAATTTCCTAACAGATCAGATGCATGGGGTGAGAGAGGGTAGAGCAACTTCAAGGTCTAGGGCATGAACAACTGAAAGGATAGAGTCGCCATCAACTGCAATGAGGAATTAATTTGGGAGAGAGTAGACCTTTGATTAAATGTAAGATGCCTGTTGACATCCCAGTAGATGAGCCTGGAGTTCAGAGGAGAGATCAGAACATTTGGGAGTCTTGGCATATACATGTTATTGAAAACCATGAGGCTGAAAGAGGTGACCAAGGGAGTGAGTGTGGGTAGAGAAGCCCAAGCCCTGGGGCAATGAAATACTGAGACATTAGGGAGGTACAGGAGAATCAGCCAAGAGGACTGAAGATGAGTGGCCAGTGAAGTAGGTGGACAGGGCAGGGGGTGTGGTATCCCACAAGGCTAATTGATGAAACTTGCAAACAGAAGGAGCAATTATTAAATGCCGGCAATGTGCCAAATAAAAGATTACAGACATCATCCCATGCCGCTCTTCCAGCAGCCCACCGAGGTAGCAGTTAGCCAGATTTACGTGTGTGAGAATGGAGGCTCAGAGAGTTTAGATAACCTGCCAGTGGATACATGAAAGAACTGAGATTCAAACAGGACTGGATTGGCCCCACCAGAATTAAACTCCATCCACCTTCTCACTCACTACAGTTACTTGGGGAAAAGAATGTGTGAAAAATTGAAAAGCATTCATAATAGGAAAATATTAAAGAAATGCAGTGTTGCTATTTACAAGTATTTAAAGTCACTAGGAGAACAAAGTGTTACCAAGAAACAATACTTCTAGACTGTGTCTAATCAAGAGGAAATGTTGCAAAAGTAGCATGTCAGTGTTTCACTGAGTAAACACGTCAACTTTAACGTTAGGCCTTGTATAAATAATTATCATAAAATCTGAGTCAAGTTTTTTCAGATTTTCACTTTTTTTTCATTTTCACTTTCTCCTACAAGCAGAGTTTATAAATATCCACATATTGCTTACAAAAGTTTCATCCATCACAAGGAAGGGTTTTGCTTCATAGGTTCTTTTTTTTTCAAGTTTATTTATTTTTAGAGAGAGAGAGAGAAAGCGCATGAGTGAGGAGGGGCAGCAAGAGAATCCCAAGCAGTCTCTGCACTGTCAGTGCAGAAGAGCCTTATGTCAGGCTTGAACACACAAATCATGAGATCATGACCTGAGCCAAAACCAAGAGGTGGATGCTTAACCGACTGAGCCCCCCAGACTCCCTTGTATTATAGGTTTCTAATAAAATAGCAGTGGCATTGAATTAATTTCTACAATGAGAAGAATCTTTCATAAAAAATAAAAAGCACAAGCTTTCTTGGTGATATTTAATTCAGTAATCCAATCAAATTTGAATAAGTATCTAAATTTGAAGTATTTATTCAAACAATCCTGCCAAATTTTCAGCTGTCAAATTAACTTCCAACTTTACATACACCAATTCTTGGAAAGTACTAGATTTTTAGATTCTTAGCAAAATCCAAATATTTGGCAACATTGATGATTAATACTCTGTTCAGTGTAAACAGCTGCTTACCTGCCGTGGCCAGCACTTCATCTCCTGGCATTGTGACTTGTCCTTTTGACCACAGCCTGAGCAGTTATCTAGAAAACTCCCTCAGCACCCTGAACAGGCATGCATAGCTTGTAGGAATACTTAGACTGTATCCTCTGAATTGCCTCTTCTTTTCCCAAAGAGGGGATCTTAGCCGTCTATTTTATGTTAAGACCCTGTTAGGGGAAAACACTTGGGATGAGCACTGGGTGTTGTATGTAAGCCAATTTGATAGTAAATTATATTTAAAAAGAAGAAGAAGAAGAAAAAGACCCTGTTAGGAGGTAAGACCACTTTAGTTTCAAACGAACAGCATGCGTCTATAAAAATTTAACCAATGATAAATAATGCTAATCGAATGACAGATGCGTGCACTGCCATCAATTCCCTCTTCCGCATCCTGCCTTCACTGAGAGCAGAGCTCACAAACTGCCGAGAAGCCCTGGCATTAATCAGTTCCACTTCCACTATCCCTTGTCTTGGTAAAGCTTGCTATGGATGCATTTCCCTGGTTAAAGAAATTGTTCAAAGCTTCCTTGCTAAAATAAAACCTTAAGTGAGGAAAGGGAAACTTTGCCATGCCTAAAAATAAAGACCCTCCACCCTTCCCCCTCTCCTGCCATGAGATTACTTATTACATCTGTACAAAGTTTAGAATTTCAGACTTTAGGACATTGAGGTCATCCAGAGGTTACTTTTCTCCCAGTCAGATACAAACACATAAAATTGCTCACTTACTTCTTCTCCCAGCCCCCCTTAAAGGAGCTAAAGCCACAGTTACATGTGCTCATATGTGACGCAAAATCCTATTTTTAAACTCAGACAGAATATATCATTAGTCATGTACAGAAGGAAACCATTAAAATCCAAAAGGATGGAGCAACAGAACTCCTTCATGTTGCCAATTGCTTCTAAAACTAATTCTAAATACAACAGAGGCTGCAAATACATGTATGCTGTCTCATTCAGAAAGGTACAGTTTTTCAACTCGCTTATGCCAAGTTATGAGTATATAAGTATTAGACCCTAAAAAGGAAGAAAAATGCAAAACCATACTTATTTTTCTGCTTAATCATATCTGTTTAATCATCTGCTTATTCTGCTTGATTGTATTTCAGAATCAAACATTATTTTTAGAAATTTGCTTAGAAAAATTAATATCCCAAACTGCTAAGGCACTAAGAATTAATGTTAATGTTGTTCATGTTTATCATATAAGAAAGGGTTTCTCCTTTAAAAAAATACTTTCACAAAAAAAAGATTTAATCTACAAAGGAGACTCAATTTTTAATTTGTTAATTAATACATTTTCTTAAGTAACTTTTAGATACTGTAAGGTACCGTAAAAACTTTAAGGTACTGCCATCCTCTTCAGACTTTCAAAAGCCAGCAATTATACACCTCATATGAAATGATGATTTTAAAAGAATGTCAGTAACACACATTCATGGAGAATTGCCTATCATACCAGTGATGCATTCTAAGAGTGATGTTTGTGGAGAAGTTTAAGATCTGTCAACATGCTTTGTAGAATTTTTTAATACAGCCAAGTAGTACAAATACTACTTTAATTTTTGAACACTTTAGTATAATTAGCTAGTAAAATACATACACTTGAAACCACATTATGAGGTCCCAGATTAGTGGATGAATCATCAAGTATTTTGCCCTTCTTTTTATTTTCTTTTTTTAATTTAAGTATAATTTACTGCCAAGTTGGCTAACATACAGTGTGTGCAGTATGCTCTGTATGAATCACTTACATACAAAACCCAGTGCTCATCCAAACGTGCCCTCCTCAATGCACATCATCAATCTTTTTGCCTTTCTTTTTATTTCTAACTGGACTGTATAAGAGAGGACAGGGGTCATAGTTAATTCATTATTGTGTTCTCCTTTGTCCTTTAAATATAAGCTGCTCAGTAAATACTAAGGAACAAGCCAATAAACATTTCTTATTTTGTCTCCTACATTTCACAAACTATACAGTAGTTCTTTGGATACTTTATGATTTCATTTTCCCCAAAGAGGTTTTTGAAATGAAAAATTCATAAGAGTTAGGATAGCTGGAGGGTCCTCAAATTTATTTATATATATATTTTTTTAATATAGTTTATTGTCAAGTTGGTTTCCACATAATACCCAGTGCTCATCCCAACAAGTGTCCTCCTCCATGCCCATCAACCATTTCCACCTTTCTCCCAACCCTCATCAACCCTTAGTTTGTTCTCAGTATTTAAGAGTCTCTTATGATTTGTTGCCCCCTCTCTCCGTATGTATTTTTTCCCCTTCCCCTCCTCCATGGTCTTCTGTTAAATTTCTCAAGATCCACATATGAGTGAAAACATATGGTATCTGTCCTTCTCTGCCTGACTTATTTCACTTAGCATAACACCCTCGAGGTCCATCCACATTGCTACAAATGGCCAGATTTCATTCTTTCTCATTGCCATGTAGTATTCCATTATATAGATAAACCACATCTTTTTTTTAATTTATTTTTTTCTTTTAAAGTTTATTGTCAAGTTGGTTTCCATATAACACCCAGTGCTCATCCTAATAAGTGCCCTCCTCCATGCCCATCACTCTCCTTCCCCTCTCCTCCACTCCTATCAGACCTCAGTTTGTTCTCAGTATTCAAGAGTCTCATGGTTTGCCTCCCTCCCACTCCCCAACTATTTTTCCCTTTCCCCTCCCCCATGGTCCTCTGTTAAGTTTCTCCTGTTCTACTTATAAGTGAAAACATATGGTATCTGTCTTTCTCTGCCTGATTTATTTTACTTAACATAACATGCTTGGAGTCCATCCACATTGCCACAAATGACCAGATTTCATTCTTTCTCATTGCCATGTAGTACTCCATTGTTTAGATAAACCACATGCTCTTGATCCATTCAGCAGTTGATGGACATTTAGGCTCGTTCCATGATTTGGCTATTGTTGAAAATGCTGCTATGAACATTGGGGTACATGTGCTCCTATGCATCAGCACTTCTGATCCCTTGGGTAAATGACTAGCAGTGCTGTTGCTGGGTCATAGGGGAGTCCTACTGTTAATTTTTTGAAGAACCTCCACACTGTTTTCCACAGCAGCCGCACCAGTTTACATTCCCACCAACAATGCAAGAGGGTGCCCGTTTCTCCACATCCTCACCAGCATCTGTAGTCTCCTGCTTTGTTCATTTTAACCACTATGAGTGGCGTGAGGTGGTATCTCAGTGTGGTTTTGATTTGTATTTCCCTGATGATGACTGATGCTGAGCATTGTTTCATGTGTCTATTGGCCATCTGGATGTCCTCTTTGGAGAAGTATCTGTTTATGTCTTCTTCCCATTTCTTCACTGGATTATTTGTTTTTCAGGTGTGGAGTTTGGTGAGTTCCTTGTAGATTTTGGATACTAGCCCTTTATCCAATATGTCATTTGCAACTATCTTTTCCCATTCTGTCGGTTGCCTATGAGTTTTCTTGATTGTTTCCTTTGCAGTGCAGAAGCTTTTTATCTTAATGAGGTCCCAGTAGTTCATTTTTGCTTTTGATTCCCTTGCCTTTGGAGATGTGTCGAGTAAGAAATTGCTGCGGCTGAGGTCAAGGAGGTTGTTTCCTGCTTTATTCTCTAGGGTTTTGATGGTTTCCTGTCTCACATTCAGGTCCTTCAGCCATTTTTGAGTTTATTTTTGTGTATGGTGTAAGAAAGTGATCTAGTTTCATTCTTCTGCATGTTGCTGTCCAGTTCTCCCAGCACCACCTGTTAAAGAGGCAGTCTTTTTTCCATTGGATACTCTTTCCTGCTTTGTCAAAGATTAGTTGGCCATAAATTTGTGGGCCCAGTTCTGGATTCTCTATTCTCTGTCTGGTTTGGGAATCAAAGGGAGTCTGGCTCTCATAGAATAAGTCCGGAAGTTTTCCTTCCATTTCTATTTTTTGGAATATTGGTCTATGTGTCTGTTTTTGTGCCAATACCATACTGTCTTGATGATTTCTGCTTTGTAGTAGAGGCTAACGTCTGGGATTGTGATACCTCCCATTTTAGTTTTCTTCTTCAATATTACTTTGGTTATTTGGGGTGCAGTTTTGATTGGGATTGCAGTGAATATGTAATTGCGTTGGGTAGTATTGACATTTTTAACAATATTTATTTTTCCCATCCATGAGCATGGAATATTTTTCCATTTCTTAGTGTGTTCTTCAATTTCCTAATAAGTCTTCAATAGTTTTCAGCATACAGATCTTTTATATCTTTGGCTAGGTTTATTCCTAGATATTTTAAGGTTTTTTGTGCAATTGTGAATGAGATCAGTTTCTTGATTTCTCTTCCTGTTGCTTCATTTTTAGTGTATAAAAATGCAACTGAGTTCTGTACATTGATTTTGTACCCTGCGACTTTGCTGAATTCATGGATCAGTTCTAGTAGGCTTCTGGTGGAGTTGGTCGGGTTTTTCATGTAGAGAATCATGTCATCTGCAAAAAATGAAAGTTTGACTTCATCTTGCCTATTCTGATGCCTTTTATTTCCTTTGTTGCTTGATTGATCATGCTAGGACTTCCAGCACTATGTTAAACAACAGCGGTGAGAGTGGACATCACTGTTGTATTCCTTGTCTCAGGGGGAAAGCTCTCAGTTTTTCCCCATTGAGAATATTAGCTGTGGGCTTTTCATAAATGGCTTTTATGATATTTAAGTAAGTTCCTTCTATCCCAACTTTCTCGAGGGTTTTTATTAAGAAAAGATGCTGTATTTTGTCAAATGCTTTTCCTGCATCCATTGACAGGATCATATGGTTCTCATCAATCTTTTGCTAATGTGATGTATCACATTGATTGATTTGCGAATTTTGGGCCAGCCCTACAACCCAGCAATGAATCCTACTTGATCATGGTGAATAATTCTTTTTAGATGCTGTTGAATTTGATTTGTTAATATCTTGTTGAGGATTTTTGCATCATATTTATAAGGGATATTGGCCTGTAGTTCTTTTTTTTTGCTGGGTCTCTGTCTGGTTTGGGAATCAAAGGGAGTCTGGCTCTCATAGAATAAGTCCGGAAGTTTTCCTTCCATTTCTATTTTTTGGAACAGCTTGAGAAGAATAGGTATTAACTCTGCTTTAAATGTCTGATAGAATTCCCCAAGGAAGCCATCTGGTCCAGGGCTCTTATTTGTTGGGAGATTTTTGATAACTGATTCAATTTCTTCCCTAGTTATGGGTCTGTTCAGATTTTCTATTTCTTCCCATTTGAGTTTTGGTAGTGTGTGGATGTCTTCTAGATTGTCCAGTTTGGTAGCATATAATTTTTAATAGTATTCCCTAATAATTGCTTGTATTTCTGAGGGATTGGTTGTAATAAATTCATTTTAATTTATGATTTTATCTATTTGGGTTCTCTCTCTTTTCTTTTTGAGAAGTCTGGCTTGAGGTTTATCAATTTTGTTAATTTTTCAAAAAAACAACTCTTGGTTTCTTTGATATGTTCAACTGTTTGGGTTTTTTTGGGTTGTTTGTTTTTTTGTTTTTTGTTTTTGTTTTTTTGATTCTATATTGTTTATTTCTGCCCTAATTTTTATTATTACTTTTCTTCTCCAGGGTTTGGGGTATCTTTGCTTTTCTGCTTCTAGTTCCTTTAGCTTTTCTGTTAGATTTTGTATTTGGGATTTTTCTAGTTTCTTGAAATAGGCCTGCATTGCAGTGTATTTTTTTCTTAGGATTGCTTTTGCTGTATCCCAAAGGGTTTGGATTGTTGTATTTTCATTTTCATTTGTTTCCATATATTTTTAAATTTCTTCTGTAATTGCCTGGTTGGCCCATTCATTCTTTAGTAGGGTGTTCTTTAATCTCCATGCTTTTAGAGGTTTTCTAGACTTTTTCCTGTGGTTAACACCAAGTTTCATAGCATAATGATCTGAAAGTGTTCATGGTATGATCTCAGTTCTTTTATATTTATTGAGGGCTGATTTGTGACCCAGTATGTGATCTATCTTGGAAAATGTACCATGTACACTAGAGAAGAAAGTGAATTCCACAGCTTCAGGATGTAGAATTCTAAATACGTCTGTCAAGTCCATCTTGTCCAATGTGTTGTTCAGGTGATTGTTCCTTTAGTGATTTTCTGTCTAGTTGATCTATCCATTGCTGTAAGTGAAGGATTAAAGTTCCCTACAATTAGCACATTCTTAACAATAAGACTGTTTATGTTTATGATTCATTATTTTATATATTTGGGTGCTCCTGAATTTGGTGCATACACATTTATAATTGTTAGCTCTTCCTGATAGATAGACCCTGTAATTATTATAATGTGCCCTTCTTCATCTCTTGTTACAGCCTTTACTTTAAAGTCCAGTTTGTCCGATATAAGTATGGCTACTCCAGCTTTCTTTTGACTTCTAGTAGCATGATAGATGGTTCTCCATTCCTTCACTATCAATCTGAAGGTGTCCTCAGGTCTAAAATGAGTCTCTTGTAGACAGCAAATAGATGGGCCTTGTTAATTTATCCATTTTGATACTCTATACTTTTGATTGGAGCATTTAGTTCATTTACATTCAGTGTTATTATTGAAAAATAAGAGTTTAGAGTCATTGTGTTCTCTGTAGAATTCATGCTTTTAATGACGTCTCTGGTCCTTTGTGTTCCTTGCAACATTTCCCTCATAGAGTCCACTTAGGATCTCTTGTAGGGCTGATTTAGTGGTGATGAATTCCTTCAGTTTTTGTTTGTTTGGGAAAACCTTTCTCTCTCCTCTATTCTGAATGACAGGCTTGCTGGATAAAGGATTTTTGGCTACATATTTTTCCTGTTCATTACATTACATTACTGCCATTTATTTCTGGCCTGCCAAGTTTCTGTTACTACACTTATGTGTCTACCTTTTTATGTTAAGGCCCATTTATCCCTAGCTGCTTTCAGAATTCTCTCTTTATCGTTGTGTTTGCCAGTTTCACTATGATATGTCATGCAGAAGATCGATTCAAGTTATGTCTCTGTGCCTCCTGGATTTCAAAGTCTGTTTCCTTCCCCAGGTTGGGGAAGTCCTCAGCTATGATTTGCTCAAGTACTCCTTGACCCTGTTTCTCTCTCTCTTCTTCTTCTGGAATTCCTATGATATGGATATTATTCCATTTGATTGTATCACTCAGTTCTCAAATTCTTCTTTTGTGCCCCCTGGATCAATTTATCTCTCTTTTTCTCGGTTTCCTCTTTTTCTATAATTTTATCTTCTAATTCATCTATTCTCCTTTCTGCCTCTTCAATCCACATAATGGCCACCTCCATTTTATTATACACCTCATTTATAGCATGTTTTGATTCATCATGACTATTTTAAGATCCATGATCTTTGCAGCAATGAGTTCTCTGTGTTTTCTATGCCTCTTTCAAGCCCAGCGATTAATTTTATGACTATTATTCTAAATTCTTGTTCTGTTATGTTGCTTATATCTGTTTTGATCAATTATTTAGCTGTCACTTCTTCCAGGAATTTCTTTTGAAGAAAATTCTTCTGTTTCATCGTTTTGGCTAGCTTTCTGTCTCTTACAAGTTTTAAAAGTTTGTATGTGCTCTGCACCTGTGAGTACTGCTATATTAAAGGTAGCTCGTACACTGTCCAGGGCCTGGCTGTTCAGGAGGTGTTCTTTGAAGGGTTTTGCTTGCTCTCTGTTGTTCTGACTTTGGTTATTTTATTTCCCTACACATAGTGGTGTTTTGGACTCTCCACCATGTGTGCTTTGGTTTGTTCCCTGAAGTAGCCCTGGAAAGGAAAACAGACAGACAAACAGGGAACAAGAACACGCAAAAGCACAAACAAATCAAACAAACAAGCAAACAGACAAAAACAAGCAAAAAGCAAAAGGCAGTATAAAAGCCTAAAACCAGAAATCCCGGCTACAAATAAAGAGCAGGATAGAGGCAGTGCTGATGGAAGAGCATATACAAAGAGAAAACTGACAGGGGTAGGGAGAAAGAGAAAATGAACATTGACCAACCAGGCAGAGAGACTGAAATGCTTAATCCAGAGAGACTTTTCTCTCTCTGGAGAAATACAGAAGGAGGCAAGGAGAAAGAAATGAAGATAATGTTACCCAGAGAAACTACATGGCCTGATTATTCCAGAGAGAAAGGAAAGAAGGAGGTGTAGAACATGCATCAAGAGAACGGATTAAATGTGACTTTAAGCAAACCAATAACCAAAGTAACAGCCTAGAGGAGGGAAGAGGTAAGAAGGAGAAAAGGGAGAATATACCTTAATAACAAGAATGGACCTAGAGTTAATCACGGCAGTGTAGCGGTGCTGGTCTGGGGGGAAGGGGTCGTCTGTTTACGTAGCACCTATCCAGCTCAGGTAGATAAACCGCTCCCCAGCCCAGATGGGTGTGGTTTGGTGTAGGCGGTCCTGCCTCCACTGTGGGCCCAGCCTTGGTGGTTGTGGGGAGAAAAATGGCGACTGCCCAGTCCCTTCTCCATGGACCAGGTATCCCAAATCACTCCTTTGGATCCATCCTAACTGTGCCACAGTCGCAGATGAGGTGGGCTGTCTCCTATGCCCCACACCCAGTTGAGTTCCAAGCTCTCGCTCCGTGTGCATTAATGATGCCGCCCAAAAGGTAATCCTGTGAGTCGCAGCACTTCAGGACCTGGGGTCAGTTCCTCCTGATGCCGACTGTGCCCCTGAGGTACCACCCAACCCGGTGGGGACTCCTCTCGTCCCCAGGCATGGGAACAGGTCAACCAGCCCTAGTCCAAAGAAGGCCCCACAACTAGAGATAGGATGATAGGATCCCTCTCAGTCCTGGTCTGAGGTGTTTCTCTTGTCCAGATACAGTCCTACATTTCCTCAGCTGTTTCTTTCTCTTCCCTTTGTCTGAGGATTCTCAAATTTAAAACAAAACAAAACAAAAACTAGAAAAGGACAGCTGCATAACAATGAGGCCTGACAAACAGCTTACAGGTGCCTTATTGCGAACCTTTTTAGGGTTTGAGGGGGGGGTTGATTTTTGTTTTATTTTAGAGAGAGAATGTGTGCAAGTGAGGGAGAGAGCAGAGGGAGAGGCAGGGATAGAGGAAGAGAGAGGGAGACTGAAAGAAGAGAATCCTAAACTGGCTCCATGCTCACAGGTTCAGCATGAGTTCAACATGGGGCTCAATCCCAGGACTCTGAAATCACGACCAAGAGTCGGGCGCTCAACCAACTGAGCCACCCAGGTGCCCTGCAAACCTTTCTATCTATTTTTCCAATATCTTTACATTTTAACTTTAAAAAAAAGGTTAAATTCATAGCATCTCTTAAAAATATTTAATCTTTTCTTACTTTCTCAATTTTAATTTCTTATTCATGTATTTCTGCTCATTGATTTTAATGCTTGATTTACTTAAAATTTATCTTTAAAAAACACTGCTACTTACTGAGAGATTATTACTTCATTTGCAAAACTGCAATTAATACTGCTGGAGAGATATCTCTTATTTATACATTATTACAGCAACAACTGTGAGTTCTTCAAGCTGAGTGAATTTTGAAATGAAGACACCCCCATTATGAATTAAGTCCTTGAGATCCTGATATTTTCTTGCTAACCCATCTATATTTCATGTACACATTTTCTGAAGGAAATCCGGATTTGTGCAAAGCATAAGCAAGATTTGATTATGCACAATGTAAGACAATGTTCAACAAAACACTCTTAAAGTGTAAGTTTTGTGGAAGTAAATGGACTTTAAAAATTATCAATCCTCTTAAAATCAAATATATAAACCACAGAACCATGGTTAAAATAGCCTGTGTGTAGAAGGGGATGGTTTTAAGATAAAATCTTCAAAGAGATTCCCTTCTGCATTACGGAATTGAAATATCTTCATAAAACTGTCTGGTACTTTAAATTCTGTATTAAGGATAACCATTTAGTATCTTTATGGTGTAGCCTCTTAAGTATTTCAATATTATCTGCTTCCTTTTGGTTTACAACTGTATCTTTTGTTCCCAGGTTGTCTTAAACAGCAGCAACAACAACAACCTCTTGAGCTTTTTACTGTTCTATTTATTTCCAGAGTAATGTCATCCTCTTGTTAGATACCATTGGCCGAGCCCTTCGACGTCTCATCCTCCCTTCTGAAGAGGTAACAGACAAGAAATCTTCCTGGTGGAACAAGGAGGAAGCGGTAAGGAATACCCAACTTGTCCAGCAAGTTGCCAAGGACTTCTGTAGTTTTTTTACCTTAAAGACATATGCATGCCCATTCTTCTCAGTGCCTTTTATTTACTGTGCAAGAGAATTCTCTTACTGTATGCTTGTAGATTTTAACACAATACAAATAGACATCGATAACATTAAACCCCAATAGCTTCTTTTCGTGTACATTGTCCTCTCATAAAGACTTGTCAGGACTGAGCTATAATAATGATAGAGCTTCATGAGCTTCTTAAGCATGATATTCATGACAAATTCCTAATTATGCAGTCACTGAACTGTTTCTGAGTTATATGTGTATGTTTTGGATCCATATGATAAACCAATGAGTATGGCACCTGAGTGCCCCTACTGGATAAATAAACATTTGAACTTATTAACTAACTTAAACTGGTAAATAAATTTTAGACCAACTCACGAGACTGTATTCTGCCATTCAGAGAAAGGTAATGGATATAAAATGAGTCTTACCTTCTGCCTTGCAAAACAGCATACTTAAGTCTTAAATGACCATAAAAAAAAAAGATATTTTAAGTGCCACAAATGCATCCAAATCTACAAAAAGAAGTATTTCCTATGTGTTTATATTATGGTATAAATTCCACAGTTACTCACCAGGTAGCATATTTATCTCTAACCAGTATTTGGCGTTATTTTTTTTTTAAATTTTTATCTTAAGGATGTTTTAGCACATAGTTCACAATAAATTTTGAGATATATTTTAGTCCACGTCACCATAAAAGTTTTTGGAGTAAGAGGCGGCTTCTCACAGAATTGCATGTTTTACATGTTGAAGAACTTTATTTAAGGAAAAGCAGCTGAAGACACATGACTGCATCTCACACATTTAATGTGAATATTTTGTTTTGTTTTGTCTTTAGGAAACTTACAAAATGTGTAAAGAATTTTCACACAAAAACTGGCTAGTATTCTACAAAGAAAATGGGTGAGTTTTTTGCTATAGAAGATTTAAACTGGGATCCTTAGTTTATCCATTCTATTTCCTCATTTAATTATACTTATTATAAAACCAATATAACCACATTACAAATATCCTATCGTAAGTGTAACTCATCCCACATTGCAGGAACATTTAAATCCAGACCTACGAAAAGACAGTGTTCGTAATTTCAAAATACAATCGCTACCAGCTTGGTAGTTGTCACCGTCCATTATTTCTTCTTACTCATACCCCTACAGAGTTTAGAGTTTGGTAGATCTGTTTTCTCAACTAACATTTTTCTTTATTATCAGTTGTCTTGAAAACATTCTCTTTAGGGTTACATGAAGTATCATGAAATGACTGTGCCATTGTTACTCAACCATTATCCTCACCATTTCCTTTCAGACAGTTTTCTTCTCCTCTTTCAGGAACAGCCTGACTGTGCTGGATGTTCTCGAAGGGCGAACTCACACCATCTCACTTCCCATCAACCTCAAGACAGTCTTCCTTGTAGCGGAGGACAAGTGGCTTCTGGTGGAGAGCAGAACAAACCAGTGGGTGGATCTTCATAGCATCTCCTAGAGCATTTATCCAGTGTCCTTACTGTTCTGTCTTCCAATGTCTGTCTTTTCACAGTTTCTGAATTTGGCATCTCTATAGGTGAAAGTTAGAAGAAGGGAAGGGAGAAAATTAAAATAAATATTACACAACAGAGTAATCAATAATTGTTTCAGAGAATGACACTGAAATGAACAGTAGAAACATAATGACTTTTATGTACGATACATATTTCTTTGGATTTTTCCTACTAGTACATTGAGAGTTCACTGTATTCTTGCCAAACTAAAGATGCTTCAAAATAGATTTTTTATTTATCCTCTATGCAGAGGGTCATAGCCTGCGTCCTAGAGCTGTTGCATTTTTGAAACTTCACGGAATTCACTCCTTAGAAGTTTCTTCTTCATTCTATCTTGGTTGCTCTTATTTAGTTATATTCATGTTTGTGTTGCCTGCCACCATCGGACTATATACACTTCCTGATGAAAGGGGTATTTTATGCACTTGGCATAAATAGGGTGCACAGAAAATTTTGAGTCCCCCTCCCTCACACATTACTTCTACTGGATAAACACAGACTCTCTCTTCCCCTTGGGTGACAAGCAGAAGTAGCCTGCTGCAAAAAATTTCTGCCTATTTATACATCACTATTTTAGAAATCTTAAAAATAAGTAGATCAAGGGGAGTACAATGATTATAATGGTTAGGGCTTCTGTCCCTCAGCTGGTCAGAAATCAGAAGTCAGGCTCCCACTTGACTTACTGGCTGATGAAATGGTCATAGCAATAGCAGGGCACATGATAAGGGGGTGGGGGGAGTGTCTCATTAGAATTGCTTTATTTATTTGCTAGTTTTTTTGTTTTTTGATTTTTGGGGGTTTTTCTTTGCAGACCTTCCTGTTATAGGAAGTGTTGGGTTTTTGGTTCATATTTATTAGTGCATTGGTATTATGCACTGCTCTCTATATACAGTGTTGAGGAATTATTTGTTAATTCATGATGTAACTCATAAACTGCAAATTTTACTCTGAATATAAAAGAGAAGGCTTGAGGGGAAGGGGTAGAATTCTGATTTTTCATAGCCTGGACTCACAATTATTAAAAAAGAAACACTTTTCAGTTAGATGTTTTGTTTGTTTGCAGGAAATATCTTTTAACAAAGCCTGCACACATCGAATCTGAGGACAGTGGGGTTTGCCAATTGTATGCGTTGAAGGAGGAGCTGCCTAGCACAGGATTTGGAGTTACACAAGGTAAATCCCAAGTTCTTTGCGTTTGTGACTGTATGGGTACTTGCTCATTGTCCCCGAGAACCATCTTATTTTTTTTTAAGTAGTTTATTGTCAAATTGGTTTCCATACAACACCCAGTGCTCTTCCCACAAGTGCCCTCCTCCATCACCACCACCTCCCTTCCTCCTCCACCTCCCCCTTCAACCCTCAGTTCATTTTCAGCATTCAATAGTCTCTCAAGTTTTGCGTCCCTCTCTCTCCCCAACTCTCTTTCCCTCTTCCCCTCCCCCTGGTCCTCCATTAGGTTTCTCCTGTTCCCCTGTTAGACCTATGAGTGCAAATATATGGTATCTGTCCTCTGCCTGACTTATTTCGCTTAGCATGACACCCTCGAGGTCCATCCACTTTCCTACAAATGGCCATATGTCATTCTTTCTCATTGCCATGTGGTACTCCATCGTGTATATATACCACATCTTCTTGATCCACTCATCAGGTGACGGACATTTAGGCTCTTTCCATGTTTTGGCTATTCCCAAGAACCATTTTAGAGCAGCAGCATCAACATATGTTAAATTTATATCAAAAGAGAAAACTTAGTACTATATTAGAAATAGTAAATGAGTCTACTTTTTTTTAAGTTCTGTCATTGAATTTTTTTTAACTGAGAAATCAGAATTTTTGTATACATTTAGGTGCCAAGTCTAGTCTTTTAGGGTAACATCTTTTCTTTTTTTTCCTTTTTTTTTTTTTTAACATAGACCATCGGGATATCTCCTTAATTCACCACAGTTTTGGGGGGTGAATAGTGCTTATGGAAAAAAAATCTAAAACATACCATTCCCAGCACTGGGTTGAGTCAGTTTCACATCATTCCTGTAGGGTGCCATTAGTAACAATATGATTTGCTAATAAAATTTTAAATTCAGGAAATACTTGCATTCACTTAGAGAAGATGTGTTGACTGTAAAAACTGAGTTTTCTCAAACAAAAGGCCATGAATATAACTTAAAGTGGTTTTTTTTTTTTAACTTATGCTTCTCTGTTTGTGTTGGCAAGAATGAAATCTTGCAAAAATTAATTCCTGGAGCATTTTAGGGGCATCTAGTATCTAATGTTTCTCTACCACTTCAGAAACAGATTTCAGCATACCTCATACAATTTCAAGTGATCAACTGTCATCTGAAAATCTAAGTTCAGCAGTGGGACAAAAGATCGCCTCTCCTAACCGGATTCTCTCAGATGAGAAAAGTTATGCTACGGTTGTTGTTGGTTTCCCAGATCTCCTGGTAAGCACCAGTTTTTTCCATTTAATAGACGGGGTTTTTTTCCTACCTAGTTTAGCCTCTAATGTATGACGTTAGTTGAGGAGTGATTAAAAATGTAATGATATTCTGGTAAACATTTTATATCAAGTCTATATTCCACACTTGCCCTTAGTCAAAAGGCCAAGAAGCGATAGCCTATATTCCAAATCAGTCATTAAAAAATGCATTCTACATTGGGGTTTTTTTTGAAATTAACATTTATAGGGTAATGCAGTTATGTCAGTTAGTAAGGGCAAGCTGATATTCTCCATTCTGTATACATGTTCATGTGACACAGTTAGCTGCTTAACCTACTGACGGTAATTTTATATCATATTGTCGTGTTGTGTGCTCATGTAATCTGTCAAGAGGAACATTTGAGACTTAACAAAATAACAGGTCTCCTAGAAATTTTTAAAGTTAAATTTGTTGGGGTCTCATTATTGCAGATTTTTTTTTCAACACTCACGAACATCCATTCACCTTCCACTGAGTTTTACTCTGACATGTCATGTATTTGCAGCATCCAGATTATGGTGATAGTCTCAACTCAGTCTGCTCTTAGATGGTCCCTGCTGTTGTTATGTACTGTTATCTGTAAAGAAGAGGCTATTTGTAATTGACTTCGGGTGAAGCTAGGTCCCATCTTCCCATGATGGAAATGTGGGAAAGTGAAATATAAAGGTGACTTATGTCCATGTTGCCATCTAGTAACCTTAGAGTAGCTCCATGTGTTTTGATTAACCATTTAATTTTTATAATTTCCTTTGTAGCTTTTATTTTTAAATAGAATCATTCAAAGATAAAAATATGAGCTCTGCATGATGGTACACCAATCTCACATAAGTTCAACTATTTAATGTAATTAATGAATGAGTACTTCAGGGTATAAGACATTTGAAATCCAAAACGCAGTGGATAATATGTGGCTTAGGATTTTGCCATGTGTCTTCCTAATTATCAAGTAGAAAGCATTAGCTATGGTATTATATAATGGAAAATGAAACATATTATTGGAATACAGTATCTATTGCAGCCTTGACTGAATGAGAGCAGTGTGGAATTTGCTTTCTTAATGATTGCTGCCATTGGTAGAGAAGATATTATTTTGAAGGTGGAATCATTTAAAATATTGCTCTTCCAATTGATGAAACTAGTATAGAAACTGTTACTATAAAACACTTAGAAAGTAAAAGTATTTGGCACTGACTGGAAGATTCTATTTGTATTAACCTTATTGAAATCCTTTATAGCTTGTAGGACTGGTACCCTTGTGAAATTAAAAGCTCTATCCCCCCCTCACCTCCACTCTCTCTGTCCCTGCCCCCACTCATGCCCTCTCTCTCCCACTCTCGTAATAAATAAATAAACATTAAAGAAAGCTCTATCTCCCCCTACTCAGTATGGTACCCAACACATTGGAGGTGTTCAGTGAATATTTTTAAATGAAAGACCAGGGTCAGTTAAGGAGCCTTTCAACATTTTGTGGTAACAATCATATCTTTCAGGCTCAAACACAAAAGTCAGGCATTGCACAATTCTAAAACCTTTCATACATGATAATTAATTTTTAAAACAATTTTATAAGGCTTTATAGATGAATAAACAAGCAGAGAAGGTATATCTCCTAGGCCATACAAATAAAGAGTAAGGGGGTTGGGACTTGAGATCAAATGTGACTGACCCTCAAATCTGTATCTTTTATATCACAATGCCTTTCTACTTTTATGTGAATTTCTGTTAATTCTTCATAAAGCTATCAATAAAGGGGTATGTCACCTCTTATTAACTTTTTATAGCATTACCAGAGGCACCTAAATTATGATAAGCTTATTATCACTTTCTTAACTTAATCCCAAATGCCCCCAAAACCTATAGCAAATATCATCCTCAATAGTGAAACACTAGAAGCATTCCTTTTCATATCAAGAATAACACAAGGATACCCATTATCACCACTTCTATTAAACATTGTACTGAGAATCTTAGACATGCTCCATAACAAAATTTTTGATAAATTGAATTTCATCAAAATTTAAAATTTTAGCTCTGTAAAAGTCACTCCTAAGAGAATGAAAAGATAAGGCTGGAAAAAAGTATTGGCCAATCACATTTCCAACAAAAGACTTGTATCTAGAACATACAAAGATTTCTTAAAGTTTCTTAAAGCTGGGGTTCCTGGGTGGCTCATTTAGTTAAGCGTTCGACTTCAGCTCAGGTCACGATCAGTTCATTTCACAAGTTCAATCCCTGTATCAGGCTCTATGCTGACAGCTCAGAGCTTGGAGCTTGCTTCAGATTCTGTCTCCCTCTCTGTCTCTGCCCCTTCCCTCTTCATACTCTGTCTCTGTTTCTGTCTGTCTCTTTCTCTCTCTCTCTCTCTCTCTCTCTCAAAAAAAAAAAAAAAAGATTTAAAAAAAACCCTCAAGAGCAAGAAAACAAATCATCCAATATAGAAAACAAGCAAATAGTGGCCCAGTATGAGGTGTCAGAGGCCAGAGGCTGAGCAGGTGAGGACATCCGTGATGGGACAGGGTGTCACCACTGGTGATGGGAATCAGTTCCAGGCAGGATGCAGACAGTGCCCATGAAGAGGTAGAAGTAATATGGTGTAGGATATAGAAACCCAAGGAAGGCAAGGAAGGCATCCATTCATGAGCATAGCCCAGTGTGGACTCTCAGGACCAAGCAGAGTAAGAAGGGCATTTGCCCAGGAGGGAAGGTCAGAAGTGGGATGGGATGTGAGTTGCATACAGTCGAACTGAGCAAGAAAGTAAATATGTTAAAGATAATGAAGTCTAGTTTCTCACTAGAAGGGAGTTACAGATAAAGAAAGAAAACTAGAATGAATCTTATAGTTGTTGAATTGGAATTAGATATATTTGTGTGAACTCACAGTTTTCAATATGTTTAAATAGATACAGAAATAACTTTGGAGGTAAATGTGGAAAATAAAAGGGCAAAAGACTTGAACAGAGGCTTTACCTAAGAGCATACAGAGATTACGTACATGAAAAGATGTTCACCATCATTAATTATTCAGGAAATGCAAATTAAAATCATGATACAGTCAGTTAAGCGTCTAACTTTGGCTCAGGTCATGATCTCATGGTCCATGAGTTTGAGCCCCGCGTTGGGCTCTGTGCTGACAGCTCAGAGCCTGGAGCCTTCTTCAGATTTTGGGTCTCCCTCTCTCTATTTGCCCCTCCCCCACTCACATTCTGTCTCTCCTTCAAAAATAAATAACCATTAAAAATTTTTTTAATCATGATGAGATACTATACATGCCTTTTGGAATGGCTAAAATAAAAAAAAGTACTGACAATATCAAGTGCTGTCAAGGATACAGAGCAAATGCAACTTTCATACATTTTTTATGGAAAAGCAAGGACAAATAATAATCAAGACATTGCTGAAGAAGAACCAAGAAGAAGCAGAGGTATTTGCCCTACTCAATTTCAAGGTTTATTATAAAGCTTCAGTAAGTAAGACAATCTGGTATTGGCGTGGGGGAAGAAAAATAAATAAGAAAGCAAAATAAAGTACCCAACAATGGATGCATGTATATCCAGAACTGTATTTTATGATAGCAGTGTTGATTAGTGCCATTTAGTATTTGATAGTATTTGAACAATTAGCTATCCATATGAAAAAAGGACAAATATGAATCCCTGCCTCAGGCCATTCACAAAAATAAAAATCTCTGATGGGTTAAGGACTTAAATGTGAAAGACAAACTTCAAAATGTTTAGAGAATACATAGGAGAATGTCTGTGATCTTGGAGTAGGTAAGGATAAATACATATTTGGTAAAAATTTTAAGTAAAGCAAGAGGGGAAAAAATAACACAAAATTCCAGAAGAGTTATAAACATCTAGGCAGACAGAGGAGCTACGAATGGAAAGGAGCATTCAGGGACCTCAGAATGCTGGTAATGTCCCATTCCTTATGCCAAAGAGTGAGTGAACCAGATATTTGTTTCATTTTCAAACTAACTGTATTTTTCTATTCCCTCTTTTTAGTTATAAGTCATTTCAAAGTAAAAAAAAAATTATGTTGGGGACACCTGGGTGGCTCAGTCATTTGAGTTTCTGACATCATTTGGCTCAGGTCATGATCTCACAGTTTATGGGTTCAAGCCCCATGTCAGGTTCTGTGTTGACAGTTCAGAGCCTGGAACCTGCTCTCTGCCCCTCCCTTCTTGCACTCTGTCTCTATCTCTCTCAAAAATAAATAAACATTAAAAAAATTTTTACATATGTTGTATGTTTCACATTTGCCTGAAAATTATGATTGTTGGTGAAGCAGCTATTTTCTAACCAAATTCAAAAAGATTAAGAAATAATTTGGTTTTCTTATACTTGTGAAATACAAGTTTACCATTGGTATCTGCTTAAAGGGCTACATTGTAGCAGGTGTGATGAATGTAATTTATAATACTGTTGCCCCTTGAACAACATGTGAGTTTGGGGTGCTGACCCCCTTCACACAATCAAAACTCCACAAATAACTTCTGACTCCCCAAAACGTCGCTACTAGTAGCCTACGGTTGACTGGAAGCCTTACTGAACATAAACAATCAATGCACATTATATATGTTGTATACATTACATATGTACAAAAAAGCAAGATACAGAAAAGACAATGTCATTAAGAAAATCATAAGGAAAACACACTTATTGTACTGTAATAAAAATCCACATATAACTGGACCCACGCACTTCAAATCTGTGTTGTTTAAGGGTCAACTCTATTACAGTACTTTAATCTTTTTTTTCTCTTTCAGTCACCCAGTGAAGTCTATTCTTGGAAAAGGCCATCATCCCTGCATAAACCAAGTGTCACTGACACAACGTTCTATGGAGGGAAGAAAAGAAGTGAAAGTCCAAAGCAGAGCAATTGTGTGACTCTTTTAGATACTAATCAGATAGTCAGAATATTGCCCCCAGGAGAAGTCCCTCTAAAAGATATCTACCCAAAAGGTAAGAAATTTACCAATTCCTAATTTGCTAAGGTAGCAAAGGTAGTTTTCTTTTGGTAGGGATATTTAACTTAATCATTGTCAGTCTGTATTTATAAATGTGAGTAAGTCTACCAGGATCTAGTAGCTAAAAAAGAGCCAGGTGTGTGCTCAGAAAGTGTTCACCCCATTTCTCACAGTCTGTGATTGAAGCCACTGCTGGTGGAACTCTTCTTTCTTTGCTTTATAATCCGTACAGTAGCTGAACTTAGATGTTTTCAAAGGGACTTTTAAAAATTCTTAGACAACTAGGCGTAGAAAATGGGGCCTGACTTATAATGAAAGGCCAGGAACTCATGCAGACTGATTCACTTAGTAGTTCTCTCAAAGTCGTATTTATTACTGCAAGACATATGACAGCTCCTGTGACAATCACTTTTCCATATATACATGTAATTAATCTTCAAATCTCCATTCTGTTGTCACTGTACTCTTTAGCTTATATTTGTCGGAAGCTGACAGAGGGAGGTAAGATGGTGTGCTGAGGGCCACACCACTGTGGCCGGTAGAGCCCAGGTCTGCACCAAGGTCTTCCTGTCCCAAATCTAGAGCTACTTTCGCTGAACCACACAGGCTTTCGTCTTAATGGATAATTATGAAAATGTTTGATCATTGAGCCACAGATTATTATTTGCATCACAGTGGTAGTAATATGTTGCCCTATGTTTATGTTCATTGTATCACTGTGAGCTTAATAAACATGATGCTCCATGTATTATAATCTATTACTGGGTTTGGAAGTCCTGGTTATATGATAATACTTAGAATAAGGATTCTTCCAAATAAATCACCATTTCCTCAGAATGTTTTTTACGGTAGAAAAGGCAGGTAAATAAAGTGACAATCTGAGTACAGTACTATGATAGGAATATTCACAAGGTGGTCTCTAAAAGGAAAGCTTAGAGTCCAGACTGGTGATGATGAGCTGATCCTTGAAACGGTGAATGAGAGTGAATCAAATGAAGAAATTGTTTCAGGAAGAGGGAACCCTATGTGGAAGTTACATGGGCATGAGGACATTCCAGGAAATACAAGAAATTCTGTACCAGAATTTAGTGTATCTCCAACTACCCAGAAACCTGGGAGTCAGCCTTGATACTTCTTCTGCCTCATCCTCTCTGAATCCCATCACAAATCACCATGTCCTTTGACACCACCTTACTACTGTATTTTGTATCTACCCACTGGACTAGAGTTGTATTACCAACATCCAAATCATCATCACCTTGCTCTGGAAGATTGCAACAGCCTCTTGAGAGTTTTTTCTTCCAACTCTCACCATTGTACCCATTCTCCACACATCAGACACAGTGATATTTTTATTTATTTTTTCAATGTTTATTTATTTTTAAGAGAGAGAAAGAGAGAGTGGGAAGGGAAGGGTCAGAGAGACAGGAAGACACAGAATCCAAAGCAGGCTCCAGGTACTGAGTTGTCAGCACAGAACCCAATGCAGGGCTCGAACTCATGGACTGTGAGATCATGACCTGAGCTGAAGTTGGACGCTTAGCCAACTGAAATACCCAGGTGCCCCAAACAGAGTGATATTTTAAAAATATGCATTGTTCTTAATAAGTTTCGGTTTATATAGAGAAACATTCACCCTTTTTTGTGAATTTGGCAAATGCATACAGTTGTGTAACCATCACCATTACTGACAGAGGGCAGTTCCATTTTTCCAGAAACCTCCCCTCAGTGCTTCTTTGTGATCTACTGTCTACCTACTCCCTTACCCCTGGCCGATCTGTTGCTGTCCTTATGGATTTTCTTTTCCAGAATGTTATATAAATGTAATCATACAGTATATGGTCTTTCAAGTCTGACTTCTTTCACCTAATATCATGATTTTGAGGATCATTTATGTTTTGTGTGTACCAGTAGTTTATTTTATTGCCAAGTAGCAGTCTGTTATATAGATGTGCAGACTTTGTTCATTCACAAATTAGTAGATAGTTGAGTCATTTCCACTTTCTGACTAATTAATAAGCCTATTATGAACATTTGTGCACAGATCTTAAAGTGCAAGTAAGTCTTTGCTTCACTTGGGTAAAGACATAAGAATGGCATTTTTACTTTATATGATAAAACTGCCAAGCTGTGTTCCAAAGTGGCCACCATTTTGCATTCCTGCCAGCAATGAATGAGAATTCTAGTGGTGCCTCCTCACCACTACTTGGTGTCGTCCGTCTTTCACCATTCTGGTAGGTGTGTAGCAATATCTCATGGTGATTTTAATTTGTATTTTCCCTAGTACCTAATGATGTTGAGCATATTGTGATGTGTAATTTCTTTAGTGAAATGCCTCAGATTGTTTGCCCTCGGGTTATTTGGGTGTTTTTGTTTGTTTGTTTATTTGTTTGTTCTAGGAGTTTTGTGCATTCCTTATATATTCTAGATACAAGTCTACTATCAGATATATTATTTTCAAACATTTTCTGCCTTTTTGATGAAGGGAAAATCACCCTTCTAGAAATTTTAGTTTTTAGCTTTTACATCTAGATGCTCCATTTTGAAATAAATTTTTTATACAGCACAAGGTATGGATTGAGACTCGGTTTTTTTTTCAACTTCCTATATAGTTATTGTCAGGTTGGTTTCCATATAACACCCAGTGCTCTTCCTCAAAAGTGCCCTCCTCCATGACCATCACCCCCCTTCCCCCACCCCCTCCCCCTTCAGCCCTCAGTTCATTTTCAGTGTTCAAAAGTCTCTCATGATTTGCTTCCCTCCCTCTCCCTAACTCTTTTTCCCCCTTCCCCTCCTCATGGTCCTCTATTAAGTTTCTCCTATTAGACCTTTGAGTGAAAACATATGGTATCTGTCCTTCTCTGCCTGACTTATTTCACTTAGCACGACACCCTTGAGGTCCATCCACTTTGCTACAAATGGCCATATGTCATTCTTTCTCATTGCCATGTAGTATTCCATTGTATATATAAACCACATCTTCTTGATCCATTCATCAGGTGATGGACATTTAGGCTCTTTCCATGATTTGGCTATTGTTCAAAGTGCTGCTATGAACATTGGGGTATATGTGCTCCTATGCATCAGCACTTCTGTGTCCTTTGGGTAAATGCCCAGCAGTGCTATTGCTGAGTCATAGGGGAGTTCTATTGATAGTTTTGTGAGGAACCTCCACACTGTTTTCCAGGGTGGCTGTACCAGTTTACATTCCCACCAACAGTGTAGGAGGGTGCCCATCTCTCCACACCCTCGCCAGCATCTATAGTCTCTTGATTTTTTCATTTTAGCCACTCTTACTGGCATGATGTGGTACCTCTGTGTGGTTTTGATTTGTATTTCTCTGATGATGAGTGATGCTGAGCATCATTTCATGTGTTTGTTGGCCATCTGGATGTCCTCTTTGGAGAAATGTCTATTCATGTCTTCTGCCCATTTCTTCACTGGATTACTCATTTTCTGGGGGTGGAGTTTGGTGAGTTCCTTGTAGATTTTGGATACTAGCCCTTTATCTGATATGTCATTTGCAACTATCTTTACCCATTCTGTCGGTTGCCTAGTAGTTTTGTTGATTGTTTCCTTTGCAGTGCAGAAGCTTTTTATCTTGATGAGGTCCCAATAGTTCATTTTGGTTCTTGATTCCCTTGCCTTTGGGGATATGTTGAGTAGGAAATTGCTGTGGTTGAGGTCAAGGATGCTGTTTCCTGCTTTCTCCTCTAGGGTTTTGATGGTTTCCTGTCTGACATTCAGGTCCTTCAGCCATTTTTGAGTTTGTTTTTGTGTATGGTATAAGAGAGTGATCTAGTTCCATTCTTTTGTATGTTGCTGTCCAGTTCCCCCAGCACCACCTGTTAAAGAGGCTGTCTTTTTTCCATTGGATGTTCTTTCCTGCTTTGTCAAAGATTAATTGGCCATAAATTTGTGGGCCCAGTTCTGGGTTCTCTATTCTATTCCATTGGTTGATGTGTCTGTTTTTGTGCCAATACCATACTGTCTTGATGACTTCAGCTTTGTAGTAGAGGCTAGCATCTGGGATTGTGATGCCTCCCATTTTGGTTTCCTTTTGCAATATTACTTTAGCTATTTGGGGTTTTTTTTGTGGTTCCAAATGAATTTTAGGATAGTTTGTTCTAGCTTTGAGAAGAATGCTGGTACAATTGTGATTGGGATTGCATAGAATGTGTAGATTGCTTTGGGTAATAATGATATTTTAATAATGTTTATTCTTCTGATCCATGAGCAGGAAATATTTTTCCATTTCTTTGTGTCTTCAATTTCTTTCATAAGTTTTCTATAGTTTTCATCGTACAGGTCTTTTACATCCTTGGTTAGGTTTATTATCGTTTTTCCTACAATTGTGAATGGGATCAGTTTCTTGATTTCTTTTTCTGTCGCTTCATCATTGGTGTATAAGAATGCAACCGCTTTCTGTACATTGATTTTGTACCCCACTACTTTGCTGAATTCATGAATCAGTTCTAGTAGGCTTCCAGTGGAGTCGATCAGGTTTTCCATGTAGAGTATCAGTCATCTGCAAAAAATGAAAGTTTGACTTCATCTTTGCCAATTCTGATACCTTTTATTTCCTTTTGTTATCTGACTGCTGATGCTAGGACTTCCAGCACTATGTTAAACAACAGTGGTGAGAGTGGAAGTCACTGCGTGTTCCTGATCTTGGGAAAAGCTCTCAGTTTTTCCCCATTGAGGATGACATTAGCTGTGGGCTTCTCATAAATGGCTTTTATGATGTTTGAGTAAGTTCTTTCTATCCCAACTTTCTTGTGGGTTTTTATTAAGAAAGGTTGCTGTATTTTGTCCAATGCTTTGTCTGAATCTATCTACAGGATCATATGGTTTTTATCTTTTCTTTTGTTAGTTGATTCATTTGAGAATATTGAACCAGCCCTGTAACCCAGGAATGAATCCCGCTTGATCATGGTGGATAATTCTTACTCTATGCTGTTGAATTTGATTTACTAGTATCTTGTTGAGTATTTTTGCATCTGTATTCATTAAGGATATTGGTGTGAAGTTCTCTTTTTTTGTTGGGTCTCTGTTTGGTTTGGAAATCAAAGTGATGCTGGCTTCACAGAATAAGTTCAGAAGGTCTCCTTCTATTTCTATATTTTGGAATAGCTTGAGAAGAATGGGTATTAACTCTGCTTTAAATGTCTGTTAGAATTCCCCTGGGAAGCCATCTTGCCCTGGGCTCATAGTCATTGTGAGATTTTTGATGACCAATTCAACTTATTCAGTGGTTATTGGTCTGTTCATATTTTCTATCTCTTCCCGTTTAAATTTTGGTAGTGCATGTATGTTTAGGAATTTGTCCATTTCTTCTAGATTGTTCAGTTTGTTGGCATATAATTTTTCATAGTAATCTCTGATGACTGCTTATATTTCTAAGGGATTGGTTGTAATCGATCCATTTTCATTCATGATTGGGTGTTCTCTCTTTTCTTTCTAAGGAGCCTGGCTAGAGGTTTATCAATTTTGTTGATTTTTTTAAAAAGCCAACTCTTGATTTCATTGATGTGTTCAACTGGTTTTTTTCGGGTTCTATATTGTTTATTTCTGCCCTGATCTTTTTTATTTCTCTTCTTCAGCTGGGTTTGGCATGCTCTTGCTGCTCCCCTTCTAGTTCCTTTAGGTGCTCTGTTAGATTTTGAATTTGTGCTTTTTCTAGTTTTTTGAAATAGGCCTGGATTGCAATAAACTTTCCTCTTAAGACTGCCTTTGTTGCATCCCAGAGAGATTGGATTGTTGTATTTCCATTTTCATTTGTTTCATATATTTTTTAATTTCTTCTCTAATTGCCTGATTGGCCCAATCATTCTTTAGTAGGGTAGTTTTTAACCTCCACATTTTTGGAAGTTTTCCAGACTTTTTCCTGTGATTGGTTTCAGGTCATAGCATTGTGATCTTAAAGTGTGCATGGTATGATCTCAATTCATTTATATTTATTGAGGGCTGCTTTGTGCCCCATATGTGATCTATCTTGGAGAATGTGCCATGTGCACTCGAGAAGAAGGTGAATATCCTAGCTTCAGGATGCAGAGTTCTAAATATCAATTCCATGTTCCAATGTGTCATTCAGGTCCATTGTTTCTTAAGTGATTTTCTGTCTGGTTGATCTTTCCATGGCTGTCAGTGGAGTATTAAAGTCCCCTGCAATTAGCACATTCTTATCAATAAGATTGTTTCTGTTTGTGATTGTTTTATGTATTTGGGTGCTCCTGAATCTGGTGCAGAGATGTTTATAATTGTTAGCTCTTCCTGATGGAGAGACCCTGTAATTATTGTATAATGTCCATCTTCATCTTTTGTTACTGCCTTTACTTTAAAGTCCAGTTTGTCTGATATAAGTATGGCTACTCCATCTTCCTTTTGACTTCCAATCACATGATAGATATATCTCCATCCCTCTACTTTCAATCTGAAGGTGCCTTCAGGTCTAAAATGAGTCTTTTATAGACAGCAAATAGATGGATTTTGGTTTTTTATCCATTCAGCTACCCGGTGTCATTTGGTTGGAGCATTCCATCCATTTACATAAAATGTTATTATTGAAAAATGTGGGTTTAGATTCATTGTGTTCTATGTAGAGTTCATGTTTGTAGTGGTGTTTCTGATACCTTATATTCCTTGCAATATTTCCCTCATAGAGTCCCTCTTAGGATTTCTTGTAGAGCTGGTTTGGTGGTGATGAATTCTCTCAATTTTTGTTTATTTGGGAACACCTTTATCTATCCTTCTATTTTGAATGACAGGCTCACTGGATAAAGGATTCTTGGATGCATTGAAGATTTCCTGCCATTCCTTTCTGGCCTGCCAAGTTTCAGTAGATAGGTCTATAACCACTCTGATAGCTTTCCCTTTGTATGTTAGGGCCCTTTTATCCCTAGCTGCTTTCAGAATTCTCTATCTTTATATTTTGCCAATTTCACTATGATATGTCATGCCAAAGGTCGATTCAAGTTATATCTTAAGGGGGTTCTTTGCACCTCTTAGATTGCAATGTCTATTTCTTTCCCTAGGTTCAGGAAGTCTTCGGCTATAACTTGATCAAGCACCCTTTCAAGACCTTTTTCTCTTTCTTCTTATTCAGGAATTCCTATGATACGGCTACTGTTCCATTTGATTATATCACTCAGGTATCAAATTCTCTTTTTGTGCTCCTGTATCAATTTCTCTCTTTTTCTCGGTTTCCTCTTTTGCTGTAACTGTGTCTTCTAGTTCACCTATTCTCCTCTCTGCCTCTTCAGTCCATGCAGTGGCCACCTCCATTCTATTATACACCTCATTAATAGCCTTTTTTAACTCGTCCCATCTATTTTGAAGGTCCCTAGTCTTTGTATCAATAGCTTCTCTGATGCTTTTTTCAAGTCCAGAGATTAATTTTATGATAATTGTTCTAAATTCTTGTTCAGTTATGTTGCTTAAATCTGTTTTGAGCAATTCTGTTGCTGTGACTTCTTCCTGGAATTTCTTTAGAGGAGAGTTCTTTCATTTTGTCATTTTTGGCTAGCTTTCTGTCTCTTGTCAGTTTTAAAAGCCTGTTATGCACTGTGCACCCATTAGTATTGCTCTATTAAAGGAGGCTCATTGACTGTCCAGGGCCTGTCATTTCAGGAAGTGTTCTTTTAATGGTATCTCTTGGTTTTTCTTGTTGTGTCTTTGATTATTTTATTTCCCTATTCAGCGATATTTGGGACTCTCCACCATGTCTACTTTGGCTTGTTTCTTGGGGTAGCCCTGAGAAGAAAAACAGACAAGCACACAGGGAACAAAAGCACACAAATGCAGACACAAATCAAACAAACAAGCAAACCAAAAGGGGAAAGGAAGAACAGAAAATGAAAGGAGAGGGAAGAAAAGAAAATAGAAAAGAAAGAAAAAGAAAAGAAAAGAGAAGTAAAAAAGGGGGGCAGGGACAACAAAAGACAATGGATAGTCTAAAAGCCTATAACCAGCTGAGGGGAGAGATAAGAATGAGATAAAGGAGAATATATCTGGATGGCAAGAGAAAAAAAGAGGAAGAAAAGAAAAAGGAAAAAAGAGAATAAAAATTAACAATTAAATTTAAAAAAAAGAAAGCTGCTCTCCCATGCAGATGGGCGTGATTTAGTGTAGGTAGGTCTCAGAGGGCTGCTCTCCGAGGCCCCTCCTTGGTGGTTGCAGGGAGAAAAATGACAGTGCCCCAAGCTCTGCTCGAACCAAGGCTGCAAGCTGCTCTTTTGAGTCTGATCTCCCTGTGCCACGGGCAAGCCAAGTTGTATTTTCCAAGACCCGCCTCACTTCAGAATCCTAGTCCATGCACTTTAATGCTACCACCCTAGGTGAGATGTACTCGCGCTGGTGGCTAGCCTCTTAGCCAGGATCTTGTAGGGGGAGGGAGTTGTTTCTCTTGGCACCGCCCCAGATGAGGTGCGCTCCTGTGGGCAGCCAGCGTCCCAGCTTCCATCGTGTAGGGGTGGGGGCTTTTTTTCCCGATGCCACCCGGGATTGGCGCTGCCGCTGCCCAAGATGAGATGCACTCCCCCTGGTGGCCAGCCTCCCAGCCATGATTGCGCAGAGGGAGGGGGTGCCATCTAGGGTCAGCACCAGTGCCAAGCCCAAGGAAGAATTCACGAGCTATATGGGATGGGTTTCTCTCCCTGAGCCCAGCAGTTATATATGGGGTGACAATCTCTCTCTCCATCCCAGGCTAAGTTCTTTATCTCTTCTCTAGAGAAAGTGCTATGAGCATTTTCAGTCTCTCTTTCTCTTCCCCTTGTCTCTCTGAGGTTCCTTGGGCTTTCCCTGTGTAGGGCTAGAGCTCCCACCCCCTCCGCACCTCCAGGCCAGCCCTTTTTTTTTCATTTACCCAGTTCGCAGTCACTCACTCAGGCATCTTTGAGGTTGTCTTCTTTCTGGAGTCTGTGTGTTCTCCTCCCACTCTTGCAGATCAGAGTATGACACTTCAGTCCTTCTCAGTTTGATAGATGCAGGTGGGTGAAGATTACAGAGCTCCCTACTTCTCCGCCATGTTACCTCTCTTGAAACTCATTGTTTTGTGTGGGGATATTCACTTGTTCCAGCATCATTTCCTGGAAAATATGTTCTTCCTCCATTGAATTGCAGCATTTGGACCTCTGCTGAAAATCATCTGACCACATGTCTGGGTCTATTTCTGACTTTTTGTGTTACTTTGACCTCTGTATCTATCCCTTCACTAATAGCACACTCTTGGCTATTTCCTAGTTTTGTAGTTTATAGTGAGTGTCAAAATCAGTTAGTATAGATCCTCTCACTGTTGGTAGGGATCAGTGGATAGAAAATTACTAAGAGTAAATCAAAGATAAGGAAACCTACAGGATAAATTGACCTAACAGGATTCTTGCTGAAGGCAAGCCAGGGAGGAGGGGAGAGGATGAGAAACGTGATCACATATTGGTCGTGGGAGAGGGAGACAAAGGGAGAGGATTCTGGTTAAACTTACTTAGCAGGACTCTTGCTAAAAGTGGACAACACAGAGGTGAACACAGAAGCCCAAAAGTTGGGGTCTATTTGGGAGGAGGATCAGAAGAGCCTGACTAGAGTTTGGTGAAAGGAGATTATCTTTGTCATCATCCATATTAATAACACTTTCATTTACTTTCACTGCTGCACACATTACAGTTTATTCATCTGGTCTTTGTTGATGCACACTTAGGTTTTTGCTGTTACAGATAGTTGGTGATGAATCTTCTTGTATCCCTCTCCTTGAATATGTGCTGAGAGTCTGTAGGGTATATATTTAAGAGTAGAATTACCAAATTGTTTCTCAATGTTGTTTCAGCAGCATTAAAGGGTTCCTGGTGCCCCAGTGTTATCCACACTTGTAGGGATCAGATACCATTATTGTGGTTTCAGATTATCTTTCCCTAATTTCTAATAACTTTGAGAATCTTTTTACATGTTACAATTTACTCTTCTGAGAATTGCTAGTTTTATTTCCCCTCACTTGTTTAAGTAGCATTCCTTAAATATTCCAAATATATATAAAGTGCTTAGCATAGCATCTTAACACATAGGAAGACTTTTATAAATGTGGGCTGTTAAAAAAAAAAAAAGGATGGGGCACCTGAGTGGCTCAGTCGGTTAAGCATCCAACTTTGACTTAGGTCATGATCTCATGGTTCGTGAGTTCAAGCCCCCTGTCAGGCTCTGTGCTGTCAGCTCAGAGCCTGGAGCCTGCTTCAGATTCTGGGTTTCCTTCTCCCTCTGTTCCTCCCCCACTCATGCTCTATCTCTCTCTGTCTCTCAAAAATAAATAAATGTTAAAAAAAAATAGGATAATTACAGAAGGAGATCTTAGGATTATAGCTGTGCACAGATCTAGGGATCACCCTTTTCAGATGAGAACATATGAAAAAATAATAAATATATGACTAATAAGCATTATTATAAGGGATAAAAATGGTAAATTTTTATGAAATTTTAAGAAGCATATATCAAAACAATGAGACAATTATCATCCACAAGTTAGGAGAGGAGTAACTGATTAAGTGTTCTAATGGCTTACATTGTTCAGGAGGAAGGCAATGATACTAAGTTGATGTGTCGGTAAGTTAGTAATTGAGTGTATAACTTCCAGAGTAGTAGTGGAAAGATTATAATATAAGAAATACTTTTGCTGGTTAAAAAGCAATCTCTGAGCCAGCACTGGTATAAAAAACAGGTGATTTTTTAAAAAAATAAGTCGAACTGGGGCGCCTGAGTGGCTCGGTCGGTTGAGCGTCCGACTTTGGCTCAGGTCATGATCTCATAGTTCGTGGGTTCAAGCCCTGCATCAGGCTCTGTGCTGACAGTGCAGAGGCTGGAGCCTACTTCAGATTCTGTGTCTCCCCCTCCCTCTAACCCTCCCCTTGCTCAAGTGCTCTCTTTCTCTCTCTCTCTCTCTCTCTCTCTCTCTCTCTCTCAAAAGTAAATAAAACATAAAAAAAAAAAATAAGTCGAATCAAACCATGTATCTGATGAGCCAGAAACTAAGTTATATAAGCCTTTTATTAAAGAAATCAATAGAGACTGTAAAGGCTACTTTCCTGAAGACTTTCACAAGGATGGTAGAGCTTTTGTTTAATGCAACCGAGGAGAGATTTACTGCTTTCTTCTAATCAGTTTTTGTCTAGTTAAATGTTAGCTGCCTTTTTTTTTTTTTAAACCACTGTCCTCAGCTCTTTAAACACAAAATAATGACTATGGATTGAAATCGATGCACTGTGTTTTGAACTTTGGGTAAATTCAAAGATTTGACATTGACACGACTGCAGGGCACACGTCACTCCTCATCTGTGAACACAGAAGTGCATTAAACCTGTTACATTGCTAGAAGGCGTGAACTTTTTAATATAATTTCACCTTTCCTCTCAATGTGTTCATGGTTGTTTTGTCTGACAGCCTTTATACCACCTCCTAATCTTGGCACTGTGCCCATAAGCTGCCCCACTGTTTGCAGGGAACTGTGCAGGAAGCACTGCAGCCGTGACTTCCCTTTAATCATTAGTGAACTCATCCTCGCACGTAGCTTACACCTATCTTGGAAATCCACCTGGATTATAAATGTAATGGAAATTTACTGAGCCTCTGTCCTCTCTACAGCGTTGAAACGTTTAAAATGGATTGACAAGGATTTGGCTAAGTTTGCAGGGAAATCTGGCCACGATTTTCCCTTCCCTTAATTTAATCATGTGTTCTGGGCTGATTCGTTTTCAGATCAGTAAACATCAACTCTGATCATTTTTCAAGCACTTGCCATTACCGCCACTACCACTACCCTTAATACAGCTTTGAACTGCTTTATAGCCACAAATTGCCTTTTCTGATACATGAAAATATTTTTTATCACCAGGAATAAAGTTCTTGTGTTCTCCTTCTTGAAATAGACACAGCCATTATTGCATTTTCTCACCCTCTTTATGCTATGGAATTAATTTGCACAGTGAAAGAAAAAAACGATGTAGGGAAAAAAAGATATTTTAAAATAAGTTGGCTTATTTTGTTTTCATGGGCCATCTAAAAGCACTGATGGCCGTAGCTCAGCCTTATTCTACTATGTATGAAAAAAGTACCCGTGAGTGACAAGCTAAAATGCAAGTCTGTTAGCTAGACAGCTCTAGGCATCCCAACCGCTTCAGCAATGGGTCATTTTTGGCAAAGAACCTGGGTCTATAAATAATTCAACCTACTTCAGCTGGGTCTTAGCAGCAGAAACTGTCAAAAATGATAGATGGTGCAAAACTTTATCCAAGACTGACCTTATATCGAAGGCAGCATTTCCAGTGCAGCCTGTATGACAGATGATAAGCATGCTTGTTTTATATAAATGGCCATCAGGGGACAGCCAAGTGAGCTGGGTGGTCAGATTACCATAGTAACTCTCTTGTCTTCCCCTCTGTTATCCCTGGACATCACCTCCATTTGCTCCTAAACCTCTGACACCTGGCACTCCTCCTTGCCTTGCTCTGCAGCTCATAACTGGCCCCAGGCCCATGAGTCCCACCCTGGAGTCTTTTGCAAGTCCCAAAAGGCCCATGGTGGGTTGGGTTTGGTTTGGTTAAAAGGAACTTTCCTCATCATGCTGTGGGCTCCTCGAATAAGGCAGGAATCAATCTCCTTCTCTATCCTCAGTGCTTTGTATAGTGTCTGGTACAAAGTGAGCTTAACCATGTTTGTTGAATAAATAAAAGATATTTTGAGTTTTGAGTTTTTCAGATGGTCTAACTTAAAAATATTCAGGGGCAAACATGAGATAAAAATGCCAAGTTTTTTTATTTTTTTTTGTAAACTACAATGGATAAATCCAGTGTGAACATCCTGGATATCTTGTTCTAATCTGAAATTGTAGTAAGATACAACAGAAAAAATCTTTAAGAGTATGGATTCTGTGGAGGCGCCTGGGTGGCTCAGTCAGTTAAGCGTCCGACTTTGGCTCATGATCTCATAATTCATGAGTTCGAGCCTCGCATCTGGCTCTGTGCTGACAGCTCCGAGCCTGGAGCCTGCTTCAGATTCTGTGTCTCCCTCTCTCTCTGCCCCTCCCCCACTCATGCTCTGTTTCTTTCTCTCTCTCAAAATAAATAAACATTAAAAAATGTTTTTAAAGAGTATGGGTTTTGTGTAAGGGAGATTTTTTTAAGAGGAATTAATAGCCAATATTTTGTAAAATGAGGCTATTTTAAAAATTGTTGTCCTAGGGTCAGCCAAGGTAGGAGCTGTGTAGAGTGGTGGACAGAGCAGAGATTTCAAAGCTGGAACAGCCTGGTTTTCAAAGCCACCTCCATCACTCTCCAGCTATATCGCCTCAAGCAAGTCACCTTATTATCATAACTCTGTAAGTCTTAGCTTCCTCATCTCTCAAGCAGGAATCTTAAGTCTTTGTTGTCAGTATTAAAAAATACTACCTCTAAAGACTAAGCAAAGTTCTGGGGTGCCTGTGTGGCTCAGTCAGTTAAGTGCCAACTTCAGCTCAGGTCATAATCTCACGGCTCACGAATTCAAGCCCTGCTTCAGGCTCTGTGCTGACAGCTCAGAGCCTGGAGCATGCTTTGGATTCTGTGTCTCCCTCTCTCTCTTCCCCTCTTTTGCTCCCACACTCTCTCTCTCTCTGTCTCTCTCTCAAATATCAATAAACATTAAAAAAAAAAGACTAAGCAGTTTCTGACACACAGTAGTGGCATCTAGGGATGATGAGCGGTGGGACTCTGGGCTTTGGAAAAGAACTCCACAGGCCCCTGGAATTCGCCTGGAAACACCTGCAGAGCTGGAGGCAGGAGCTCTGGCCCCGCTGTGGCATTCCCCTCTTCTTCCTCCGCCCTTTTATAGTTTCCGTGATCCAGAGCCCTCACCCCACTGGCCCATACTCACCTCACCCTCTCCTGTCTTGTGTGGCCCTAATCATTACAGGTACCGTGTGTCGAGCAACTGCTAATTAAGTGCTTTGCAATTACCCAATTCATCTAATCCCCCAAATAATGTTTATGATGCTAAGATGCTATTGTTACCCCCATTTCACAAATGACAGAAGCAGTGAGATAACTAACCTGACCAGTCAAAAATGCAGTTAGGACATAGCAGAGCTGAGATTTTATACCAGGCCAGTCTGATTACAAAGTGGATACTGATTCCACTACATTATACTGTCATTGTGACTTCCCAAGAAGAAAAAACGGAATTCAAGTGATGAAATATCTTCATATAAACTCTAAGGGTTGAAACTTCTCATCTTGGGAAGCTAGCAAAGACAATGAAAAGAACTTACACAGTTTTCTGACAGTAAAGAATCATACCCTAATATGCATGCATTTGACAATCTTTGTGTTCCCCCAACAAAAACATAACCTAGAGACTAGACTTGGCCCAGGACCCTTTCAGGTGGGTCTCAGAGTTTTTGCCCAAGGCTACTGGTAACTTCATTCTGCTTTTCGCAACATTCATGCTTTCTTTTGGTCTTATTTTGGTATCCTGCTGTAATTTAATACTCTGCTCATGTCATGACTTGTTTGCAGATGTTACCCCTCCACAAACAGCTGGTTTTATAGAAGTCACTGATCTTCAATCAAAGAAACTCCGATACATCCCTGTTCCCAGGTAACCCATGTTCACCTTTGTTCTCAGTTCATATGTCACAAAGTGAGCCAAGTCTTTGCAAGTGCTCTGAATAAATGTGTGCTTTTGCTTCCTTAAATAGCAAGCTCTTCCCCACCCCCACCGCCCCAGTTGCACTTGGCTTATGTCTTGCTGCTGTTCTGCATGCTTTACTGCTATTTTTATTTTCATTTGGGAAAAATGTCATGTAGGTATAAGTCTAACAGCCTTCAAGGCTTCATTTCTTTTTTTCGATCTGTCCTAATGATAAATTTTCCTGTAACCGAATCAGCATTTTCAATATTGCAGAAATTTTTCAGTCTTCTTAAATCTTTTTTTAAGTTTTTATTTAAATTTCAGTTAGTTAACATACAGTGTAATATTAGTTTTGGGTGTACAATGTAGTGATTCGGTACTTCCATACATCACCCGGTGCTCATCACAAGTCCTCTCCTTAAACCTCACCACCTATTTAACCAATTCCCCTGCCTACCTCCCCTCTGGTAACCATCAGTTTGTTCTCTACAGTTTAAGTCTGTTTTCTTGGTTCGTGTCACTCTGTCTTATTTTTTCCCTTTGCTTGCTTGTTTTATTTCTTAAATTGCACATATGAGTGAAATCATATGGTATTTGTCTTTCTCTGACTGTCTTATTTCACTTAGCATAATACTCTCTAGCTCCATCCACCATATTTATTAACTTTACATATTAGTTTTTGGAGGCAAATGTGTTCAAAATGTCAAAGGAATTTAAATAGCATTTGTTTAATATTATTTTTAAATGTGCTACTATGAATCTGCAGTTGTGAAGGCTATGTAGTAGCTAAAGGCTTCCAGAGATTTAGAATGAATCTCATGATCATTCACTGCCTTTATTATTGTCCAGTGATGGAAACAAAGTACTCAAACCAGTTAGACGGAGGATACAGATGGACAGCCATTGGCTTGGTGTCTACCCTTGAGAAACACAGGCGTCCTCTCCAGCAGCCCATCCCCTCTGGATGCTTCCATGCCTGATCTCTCTCTCTCAGCCTAACTGAGCCCCTGTCCTGGCCTACCTGGCCTAGATTCCTCATCCTTCCTTACGTTTCCCCTCAGGCCAACTCCTCCTTCTTGTATTTTTTTTACTCTACTTTGGCCTGGATTGACATCACATCCCCTACTAACATATACTTCCTGACAGGCAACTGAGACCTTGCAACACAGAGGTGAAAGCCTCACCTGAAATGCCAAGCAGAGGATCCTAGAGAGCCGTCCAACAGGAGAGAAAGACCAGCCACACCAAGGCCTGTCAGTCATCCACAGCCTCAGCAGGCCGCCTTTCCACCCACTCCTCCAACCCCTAGAAGTAAATAGTTCAGCATGACAGTACACAGTAACTCAGAGACTCAGCCTTATTTCTTAGGACCCCGAATCAGGTTCAGTAAATATGAATAATAAAAGCATGGCTCAAAAAAATAGGCTGCCCTGATCCAAGAAGGATGACTTCTTAGAGCATCTTACCTTGTCGATTTAATGGAAAATGGCTTTTGGTCATTTGGAGAAATTCCTTACTCTATATGAATTATATGCTTATTAAAATATACTATTATTTTATTAGTATATACTAATATACTATTAGTTCAAGCAACAAAAGCAAAGAACAACTCTTTGGTTTTTTACATTTCTAAAGCATTCATAATCTTTTCCAATATTTCTCTTAATTTCTCTCTCATTGGCCCTAGGCTTTAGGCCTAGGCTTTCATTGTTTTTTTGTGTTAACTCTCTGTGTGGACCATGTTATACGTGCCATAGGAAGAACATCTGGAAGAGCAGCTGTGCATACAGCCGGTGCCAGCTGGTTACCGTAACGCGCTCATTTAGAGCTGCACCGTTCACCGAAAATAGAATGCAGTGTCACTTGATATTCCTTACTAGCCATATGAAAAAAGAAAAAAGAAATCAGTGGAATTAACTTTAATGAAACATTTTATTAACCCAGTGTATTTAAAATGTTATCATTCTGACACATATTCAATATAAAAATTTTAATGAGATATTTTACATTTTTTTTCTTCTAAGTCTTTGAAATCAGTATATATTTGACACTCTTGGAACATTTTGGTTTGGACTTGCCATATTTCAAGTGCCACGTGATTTAGAGTCTGTTCATTATCAGTATATCCTGAATTTCTCTTGAGATTAGCTATTGCCATTTTTGGCATATATGCAGTCCAAGAGAACAGCCCATCTGGATTTCAGTTTTCCTGCTAGTTGCTTAAATTTAGCATTCTGCTAGATAGCTGGAATTTTCCATCTGATGGCTAACTTCAAATAACAGAAAATACAGTGACACTGCCTGTAACCACAAAACCAAAATGAATACATCACTTTTGCCCTGAGTAAAATTTGAGTCTTTTTCCTCAAATTTTTGTATTATTTTCATCTGTAAAATGATACTACCTAGCTCTCATGTGTGGATGTATGTAAATCTGGGCTTCACTCTACTATAATTCTAAATGTTCCTTAAAGACCTTGCTATTCTGTATATAAGAGAATATGCATTTAAAACAAGGTGAGAAAGGGGAGCCTGGTGGCTCAGTCAGCCGGGCATCCAACTCTTGATTTTGTCTCAGGTCTCAGGTCGTGACCTGACAGTTTGTGAGTTTGAGCCCTATGTCAGTCTCCACAAACAGCGCAGAGCCTGCTTGGGATTCCCTTATCCCTCTCCCTGTGCCTCTCCTGCTCATGCTCTCTCTCTCTCTCTCAAAATAAATAAAACTTTTTTTAAAAAAGGTGAAGAAGAAGAAGAGATTATAGAGCAAATTGCAGTGAATGTGATTTTTTCACCCTTCTTTTTGACATATTGAAGCAATTGCCCTTGTAAATTTCAAGTTTCATAATATGAAGGGTTAAACATTTAGCCAGTAGATACAGTACTCAACCGTCATACATCTTGAGTGCTCTTGGAAGAATCTCAAACATTATTGTTTCACATAGATAAATTTCATTATTCTTGAATAGCCCTTTACTTCATCATCTGTACCTATTAATTTTTTTCCTAAGGCAAATCATTTTGGGAGAATACCATGAGATAAGTCCTGTATTATGTCAGATGTTACCTTCTTTGAGTCTTTCTGTTACTGCGAAGTAGCCCTGAAACACTGAAGCAGCAGTTACCAGCTTCTTCATGTGAACGTATTTTAAAGCTTCTGTGTCCCAGGATAGCTGGCTGTGTCACCTGTGTTTAGTATCTACTAAGGCAGACTGGAAAAAAAAATGGCAAGTAGTCTTGGTTTATTCTTTAGAATGTGACAAGATTTGAATCAACAAATTTCCCAAATCTCCATTGATAGTTTTTTACGTTTTTATTATCTGATCAGACTCCCCCTTTTAGGCCATGTTTTTACATAGAAAATATCAGATGTATTTAGAGAGCCAATGCTGGTAATTAGAATTTCTAATCTGTTTCTTTTGTGTAGTGAAAGCTATACCTAGAAAAAGGAAGTGTGCAGTTGACTCATAGAAGCAAAAGCTGCATTCCTAGAAATGAATATATAGCAAAGGAAACGTGTATATGTATGAAACATATAATATGAGAAACATATAAATTCCTTGTTATAAATTCATGTAACTTCCTAAGTTAGAGAATACAAAATATTAAATACAAATGCAGTTAAAGCCCATAAAAATATATCAGCTTCAGCACTTAGGCTGAAACTTAGACCCCTAACGGTTTAAGGGGTCGAAGCATAGACCCCTAAGGAGCGAGTGCAATGTTGCAGGCGCGTGAGACACGAGTTGGTTTAGAGTTCTTTTCTTTCTAACAGTGAATAGCAGTACAGTCGGGGGTCCGGCTGCAAATACAGAAAAATGTAAATAACCAATAGATAGCTGTGTATTTTTTTCTTACAGATAGGTCTCTTGGTATCTTTTAATATGTTTACTATTAGAATTCTTTATAGCAAGTTTAATGAACCATAATTGGGTAAACTAGCTTCATTGCTACTAACTAATTGACTACTGTAATTTCTTTCTCAGATCAGAATCTCTCTCCCCATATACCACATGGCTATCTACCATTTCGGACACAGATGCATTGCTAGCTGAGTGGGGCAAAGATGCTGTTGTTACTGTTGATATGGGAGGTCACATCAGGCTTTGGGAAACTGGACTTGAACGTCTGCAGCGATCACTCATGGAATGGAGAAACATGATTGGACAAGACGGTGACAGACATATGCAGGTACTGCTCTAACCGAATCTCCCTCTTAAAGGTGCATATTTAGGTATAAGTTTAGTTCCAAATGGAAGTAAACCTCTGGCCTCAAAACTTAAATATAGTTACTTAAACACCTAAAATAATTTCTCATAATAGAAAAAGATGTGTCTTTTTCTAGGTAGCAGGAACGTTAAGATGTGCCCTTTTGAGGTCAGTGCTTAAATATACAAGTTCCTCACGTCACAGCATGAGAATACAATACAGTTGCCTTTATTTGACCTCAAGCATTAATCAGCTTCCAGCACCACCTCTGCATTTGTTCTAACTTTACTACCATCATCTTCAACATCTCTACATACTGCCGCGGAGGCAGAAATACTGATATAAAATGCAACGCATTGCTATAAGATCAAAAAACTTTAGACTAGAGAAGATAAGTAAATTATGCATCCTGCAAAGATGTGTTTTTACCGACTTCCTTATTTCCAGATTATGCAAACTTAGCAATAGACCCTACCCTGCTCTGAAAAGAAATATGGAAATAGGTCACCAAAGTGAGAGGGAACTCCAGAAATGACTCAGTCGCCTCCTAATCTAGAGCATATTTACTATATGCAAATGCTAAAACATATAATAAAAGGATTTATTTGTAATTGACTGATTTTAATCTTCAGAAAAAATTTCTTTGTTTACATTTCATTCTTATCCAGCAAGATAGTAAAGAAAGGCAGGTTTCTACCAGCTGCAGAGAGCCAGTTCACAAGTTAAAAAATTTCTACAAACTATTCAATTGATACTTGATTAATAATTACTATTTTATGTGGTTATTTTTCCGATTACCCTTAAAGGAGAATATTTGTGAATGAACAATACATATTTCTCTTAGACTCTTAAAAGCTTATAAGAGCATTTTGAAAATTTGAAACCAATGTTGGCAAGCAACTTCAACGTCTTTTGAAAGGGTATGAATATATTAATTTAATTAAGCTAAAACAAATGTATTGGTCTAAAATAAACATGTCATTAAGTGCAATGAATCTATCATAGCAGCAGACTGAATGTTGGTCACTATCCATAACAATAATTAGAAAATTAATTAACTATGATTCTGATTCTCTTATTATTCTAAACATTAGTCTTTTTTCCCCTTTGAATTAAGCTCCTCATTTCATTACAGAGATTCATGCCTAATAGTAAATAGTATTGTATTTGAATTTCTTCTATTTTATTTCAATTTCTCATGTGTCATAGAGATGAAAGGTCATATTTTTCCTAAATAAGTATCTTCCACAACAGAACTTTAAAAAGGAATTTTACACATGATTTTCATAACTGGACTTGACTGCTACAAAAATTAACCACTATTTGTGGTTTAGCCATATACTCTTTTTTCCCAGCAACTTCCCCAATGCTGTTGTTCATCTTTCTGTCTCCAGCCCCTGGCATAATAATTGATAGGCAATTAATTTATGTGTGCTCGTATTCATATGTCCTAAATTGCACTTGCCTTTGAAACTATTTGACAAAAAAATGGAGCTGTTCTTTTAAACTGTCACAAATTATTCATTTGTTTTCATGTAACCGAATATTTATTGGAATACTATATATGGTTATTAAGTTAGAAATGAACAGAAATATATTATCTAACATCAACGTCTAACATCACAATGTTTGGCTGCAGTATGCAGAGCAACACACCTGATCCCTCCCAGACCTAACATTTTCCAGAAAATGCATTCTCTCCCATTCAAAATTCAGCAGTAACAGAAATAAGACTTATTTAGAAATAAAGTTACACAATTGAGAATTGGATGTTAATTTCACTTGGAAAATTAGAATAGATGTTATTCAGCCTTCTCCTAACATCTCTGATGTTCCTTGATCCATTTTGGTTGATATTGACATATGTATTTATATACATACTCAAACTGAGAAACAAATTGTGACAGACAGGATTAATTGTCCAAATGGTCTGCCATTATTTTGGTTTTTGGTCTTATCTGTCCTCTTCTCCCTGCCAGGTCAATAAATGGGACAGTATAGAGGCAGCCTGGGTGGTTCAGCCAGTTGAGCATCCGTCTTGGGCTCAGGTCATTATCTCACAGTTTATAGCTTTAGCCTCACATCAGGCTGACAGCTTGGAGTCTGGAGCCTGCTTCAGATTCTGTGTCTCCCTCTCTTTCTGCCAGACCCCCCCCCATGCTCTGTCTCTCTCTCAAAAGTAGATAAACATTAAAAAAATACTTTTAAGCAATGAGACATTATATTCAATTGCTCTCACGTAGACCAGTTCTTGTTATTATTCATAAGTAGTGTACACAACCAGACCTAAATGGGAGGCATTGTGGGGCAATGGTAATAACAAGCAAAAATGTGTCTTTTACAGTTTCCCATACGGTGCGGTCCCTCAAGCTCTTCCTCATTTATGGGCCTTTTATTCAGCATATGTCTCCTCCTGGTTTGGGAACTTGAAAAATGCCTTTCTTAGAAATATTGAGGAAAGAGAATATGCCCTCAGTACCATACCTCTCGCTGGCTAAGTTCCAGCCGCTTCCCTGTTCCTGGCAGAGTAACCCGATCTCCATCTAGTGGCGAAACAGACTTCCTTTACAGTAGAAATTCAAAGTCCTGCTTTGCGCTTCACTAGTTTCAGATTTATACACACCTGCACTGTTTGGTTCCTGGTGGTCACGAGATGTTCCTTTAGGTCAGCGGTGAAAGCTGGGCAAACAACCCACCGAGCCAGGCCCCTCTTATTGACCAACTTTTTTCCTTGAGTCTTTTGAATGGTACCAAAAGGACTGTTTATATTTAGATAAACTATGTCAGTTCCATGCTTTACCACCTTCCTTTATATCTTGCTACGTTTCAGCCTTCTAGAGTTATTAGTTCTGAAGCCATTGTTGCTTTGAAGTTTAGTTTTTGCTTAATGAACCCATTGATAGTTTTCTTTCATGAGTGCAATTTGTAAGCGTATTTATTGAGCTCTTCATATCAAATGTGTTCATTAATTTTACTTCTTTGATAGGAATGTGTGTTTTTCTTACAACAAAGAACTGTAACAAACTCAAGTGTCCCTGTGGCTGTAGTTCTAAAACCCCATGATTAAGGATTCATATTGATTACTTTTTGATTCCATATTTTCAGAAGCATGTGTTAATTGTAAGTCACAATTTTTCTAACCATGCTTCATAGTGTTCTCTATAAAGCATATTCTTCATACTTTTATTTAGTTACATTTGGATTCATCCCAAGAAGGGCTGTTAAAGCTACACCACAAGTTTCTTCAGAAATCAAATCATCTTCTTTAAAAAAGCTCCTGGTGACTATACTTGTGGGAAAACAAAAACTAAAAGGTTATAGCTTTCAAATGTTATTGTCTGATTACAATAAACTAATTAGAAAGTAAACCCTCTGTATATTACGGGTAGAATCTTTTTGAAGCCTTTAAACAGTACTTCCTTATCTGTATACTTTTAAAATGGATAGGATCTTTAAACACAGTGTGGGACTACTACTTATTCATTCTTGCAGTGAAGATGGTGCCTGGTCCACAACAGATACATGGTAGAGGCATCGGAAAACATACGTAGAAAAGATAACTATATTAAGCACCACTAATCCTTTCCCTTTTAAAGAAGATATTCTAGGAATTTGAGTAAAGGTAGATTGCTGTACTTTGGTAAATAAGACTGGGCTTTTTTTAACTACAAGTCCAACAGTAAGGATTTTTTTTTTTAAGATCTTAGTAAGGTGGTAAGTCTACCTTCCAGTTTTGGAAAACACTAGATCATTCCATTGGAGCTGTATTAGTATCTTTAGGTTTTTGCTATGCAGACTATGTTTTCTCCACATACTCTGAAAGGGTTTACAATTCTTTGTTCTTTTTAAGGAGAGTTTATAGTTTACTCTTGCACTACTTTCTTCGCTTTGGCCAGTAACTCTGAAAATACAGTCTAATTCAATAGGTCTTTATCATACATGTAAAAATTCATATTTCACAGGATTGTTATACATACATGTATCTTTGGGACTCTTCCTTCGCCAAAAAGGCAATGATTTTTTTAAAATTTTATTTAAAAAATTCAACAAGATGGTCTAGCCATTTGCCTATGCGGTAGCATTTGAGCAATGCCTCTACTGATTTTTCCATCTTTATTCCTGTCAGAGAAATTTCCCAGCCATGTAAATTCATTTTGAGTCTAGATTTTGAATAAGGTTTTCAGATTTGAATAAGACACCCTGGGAGTGTCCTGCCCGGTGGTGTTCTGATAGACCCGCTCTCCAGTGAGGTAAAGGTGGGGTGGCTTATAATGTTTGCCAATTTCCCTGGTGTAACTCCTCCCTTCATGGCTGATTTCACGCTGCCAATGGCTAATAATCAAGTTGCTCAATTTCTGAGTATTTAGCAGCCATCCGAGAAAGGAAAGAAGTACTAAAAACGCAGACAAGATGGTGTCATATTATCTCTGGGAAATGCTGAAGCCTGTAGTTGTCCCAGCTACAGATTGGCGATGCTCTTTTTGAACCACATATAGACTTTGAGAAAGAATCAGAAAGAAGGCTTCAGTCAAGTAGGCTGACACTCATCGGTTCATAAGTTCAAGCCTTCTTTTTTATAAACACCATTTCAGAAGGAAATTACCAGGAGATTTTTACATTCCTCTGGAAGCCCTGCCTTCATTAGATCACAACTTTGTCAGTGATTTCTAAATATAACAAATTAAGTGAGCAACCACCTCCCTCAGACAAGCAAATCAACAAGCTTATGACTTTCAGGGAGGCCATGAGTTTCCATTAACCTTTTGTGCATATCCAATAAAAATAATAATCCTACAAATTATAATAATTGTGAGTACTATGGAGTCTTCAACTAATATTAAAAACAGAATTATCACCTAGCTTTCTCATTATAGAAAAGACCTAACCTTAGGAAATTGCTTTTCAAGTCATCACTAACAGAAGTATTTCAACTCCTTTCTCTCATGACAGACCTTAAGGTCAGTCTTTTATATGGTACTATATCCTCAGTGCATATTATTTAACAATATATCAGCAAGTAAAGAAGTAATCTTAGCAATATTTAAAGCATAAGGAAAACAAATTAGTTCTGTAATATAACAGTTATAAATTGAGCTGTCAGGTGCAATGACTATGTTGACAGTCAATGGCTCTAGAATTTTTATGATTCTGAGCTTGTTATGTATATAGTTGTGTGTAATCAACACATCATAATGGCTACAGAAATAAAACTCTGCTGTTATATTTATAAATAAAATTGTGATTTCATTCATAAGCAGGTGTAGCCTATTGGCTGTGCTTTCCAGTTGTAATATAAAGACAATACCATTGTACCTTACAAAGTTGTTCTAAGAATGAAATGCATTAGTACTTGGCACAGAGTAAGTAAACAAGTAAAAATTAGAAACTTAGAATTTAGGTAACTTAGAATTAGAAACTTAGAATTTAGAATTTGGGCCATAGAATTCTTTAAGCTTATATGGAAATGCAAAGCCAAATTAGAAGGAAGCAGTGTTGCTTACCGAATCACCTAATATTAAATCATGACCCAATGAGTTACATAATTCATCATCTGTCTTTGTGTTATAAGGTGTGAGGTTTGTTTATAATCCTATTTAGGAAAAGTTTTGTCAGGCCCGAAAAAGGAATTTTGGTCTGTGCCTAAACCTGTCAGCCTGAGGAAAAGCAGGAAATCAATGATAGGACAATTGTCAGCAGAGGATTAGAGTGTTAAGCCTCATTCAAAAGACAAATTAGAACAGGACCAAAAAACACACAGCAAAATATACATCATCTTTAGTTAGTCCCGAGTTCTGAGAACACTAAAAAGAGCAAGTCAAATTCGGAGTTGTCTCTCTTAGTTTTTCCATATGCAGTACTCTTTGATCTCTCCTTATAACATTCCAAAAATATCTCTCTTTTTATTTTTTATTTCCTCACAAGGTCAGGCCACAGGTACCATTCTCTAACCACCCTGAATAATCCCACCCATTCTTTCATTTATTTAATTAACATTTGCTGAGTACCCAGAATTGCTAGGATAAAGAAATAAATAAGTTACAGGTGCAGACCCAGGGAACTTACAGTCAAGTAGAGCTGTAATGAAATGTTTATAGTGCAATATGGTAGATAAACTGATAAAAGCATGATCAAAGGATCAGAAAACAGCCTGACCCCAGTTTTTCAGGAAAGGAGAAGGGACTCCTGATAAATCAAATGCATGCAATTAGTTTTGTCTCTTGCCAAAATCCCAGTAAAAGAGCAACCAAAAGGCAGTACCAACCCATAGGGGCAAAGAGAACTAGGGATGCACCAATACTTTGGAGTATGGAAAATAAACCAGTGGGTGGTAACAGAGTTACCAACTGGAGAGAGCTGAAACCCATTCTTTCAGCAGTGGCGGGGGGAGGGGGCAGGGAACACCAGTAAGATGCAAGCCACTGTACTCTGCCGAAGCCCACAAAGCATCAAGACATCAGGACTTGAAGACACCGTGTACCTCTGATGGTTGGAGTGCAGGGCAGCACCAAAAATTGGAAGATTGATTGAAATTCTGTATAGAGACCATTTAGATAGCCAGATTTTCTCCTCCATTTTGCACCTGGGCCACTGACTCTTCTCTAGGCTTACCAAAGACAGGAGCTATAATGGAGATTTGTACCATTTAGGACAAGAATGAGACCATATAGACAGTAGGAAGATAAAATGTAAGTCTACTTTTCTTATAAAGATTCCATGAAGTTGACATTCACATTTATACCCTTTGAACAGAAGAGTTGGAGTAAAAAAAATCTTTCTAGAAACTGACATATCCAAGAAAAAAGCCTTTCTGATCTAATATTTGGAAGTTTCTCCCTAGTAGTCTTACAAGAAAACCCACTTATCATCGAAACCAGCCTTTATTAAAAATCATTTTCAGTCCACTTTTTAATGCCTTCTTAAATCTTAATGGATAGCCTCTTATACAAAAAATAATGGAAATCAAAACAAATGAACAGAGAAAATAGAGATGATGCAGAAAGAAGAAACACATGTCACAAGGTGACAATTGATATTCTCAGACAGGCAAGAGAAAATACGATGAGCATAAAACAAAAATGTGATGCTATTTTAACATAGGACTCTTCAAAGAACAAGAAAGATGTCTTGGAAATTTAGCACTGAGTAATGTACAGAAGTGTTGAATCACTATAAACAACCACCCAACCAAACAGACAAATGGTATGTGGAGAAATAAAAAGTGGTAGCAAAAATAAATTCAATAGAAGGGTTGGACATTCATTTGCCAGTACTTTGCTTAGCCAAGTCAGTTTTCAGAATTGCATTGGTTCAATGTGTTGTCTCATATCCCAATAACATATTTGAGGTTTAAAAGTTAAGTGGCACCCGGGTGGCTCAGTTGGTTAAGTGCCAAGCCCCTCACTGGGCTCTGTGCTGACAGCTCAGATTCTGTGTTTCCCTCTCTCTTTGCCCCTCCCCCACTGCCACTCTGTCTCTTTCTTTCTCAAAAATAAATAAACACTAAAAAAATTTTTTTTAATCTAAAAGTTCAAAGACACAAGGCCTGATTGGGGGTTAAAATTACTTTCTAGGGGCACCTGGGTAGCTCAGTCAGTTAAGCATCCGACTTCCACTAAGGTCATGATCTCACCATTGGTGAGTTTGAACCCCACATCAGGCTCTGTGCTGAGAACTCAAAGCCCAAAGCCTACTTCGGATTCTGTGTCTCCCTCTCTCTCTATCTACCCCTCCCTCACTCTTGCTCTGTCTCTCTCAAAAATAAACATTTTAAAAAAATTTTTAAATAAAATAGAATGATTTTCTGGAACCAGTTTCATTTGAACCTCTGTAGGACTTGCTGATAGGAAGACAGAGGTAGGAAAATGGATCTTCTCCCATGGACTTCTGCTCACTTTCCAGGCAGAGCACAGCCCATGCATTTTCCCCATGACCTAGAGCCGAACAACAGAGCTGTCAATATTCTCTGCTTCCATCAGAAAACTGCTAAAAGCATTGGCTCCCATAGAGAAAAGTACACTATATTTGAGTGGGAGTGTGAAGCCTTCAAGCTGTAGGGCAGAGCAGACAACTGTCTGGGACTGAAAAGCCAGGGGACACTAGCTGGTCTGTCCCAGAGGAAAGAGGCATTTTATTCATGTAGAAATTGCTTTTCTTTTCCAAACTGCTGTTTTCTCATGATTTTATTTAACCAGTCAAGAATCAATCTTATTCAGCCATGTTTGTATACTTACAAAAAATTATCACTGCATTTTTTAGGTTAATTGATTTACCAGTAATTGTCGACATATAAGTATAGTGAAAACTTTTAAGTATAATCTCAATATGTACTAATAAATGGCCTTCTAGCAACAAATTTCAAACATTTGACACCTATAGATCAAAATATAATTCCATATTTGTCATCATATGTTTTTGGTGAGGAAGTTTTCCTGTCATGTCATTATATCTATAATCTAATGTCTATATTAGTTGAATCTCAGTTCCTTAAAAATCTCTGTTGGTTCCCCCATCTGCACCCCATATTTCTAGTTTATTTTCATGTAACAGCAGTGTATGTACTCTAGAGCTGACTCCAGAAAAGTCAACAAACCATAATTTCCTAGGGAAGTGGTGGTAATCCAAACTGTAGAGCTTCTTTGTGGTACAGGCAGGTGGTCATCTATTGAATTACAGCAATTCTGGACAAACAATAGATATTTAAGTCCCTTGGGAGCCACCATCCAGAATGTTCTTGTGGAGCACTTGCTCTGTACCCCCCAGTGTAGGACCTGTGGAGAGGTGGGGGAATGCTAAAATATAAGGCATGGTTTCTACCCCCGGGGAGTTCAATCTTTGTGACTGGGGAGATGAGGCTGATAGTCATGAAACAGCAGTGTGTAGTACAAAACAATGTGTATTTTAATAGTAAATTGGGGAATCTGGGCCCTGTGCTATGGTAGTGTGGAAGAGAAGTATGTATGCAGATGAAATTTATAAATGAAGGAAATGGAACTTGGGTTGAATTTTTATTTTATTTATGTCTTTAGATAGTTCAAAAAGAGAGGTCAGAGCATTCCAGACATTCTGAAAATCATAACCACAGGCATAGATATAAATGAGCGTTGTGTGTTTACTCAATAAGAGGCTGAACTGTGCCATAGGCCCAGATTACAACCAATCCAGGAGTGACCTGGTGAAGATACCAGAGGACTAGTAAACAGATATCACACCCGGTGTGGTGCAAGCACAAAGCCCAGAGGGCAGATCCAGATTGAACACCAACTATGCCGAGGAGACAGTGGACACTATGCCAGAGCAGGAGTGGGTTGTAAGAGCTGGGCCTGGGACCACCAGAAACACACCTGCCGGGGGATCCCAGAAGGCAGGGCGTGATATAGTTTCAGAACATTTTTAAAAGCAGTTGAAAGGATTTGGGTCTGTTTAGGCATATCTGTAGCATATTGGAAGGCAAACAACTAAAAGCAAAGGGTATCTTCTGGGGAGTGGTATAATAAGGAGTCATCCAAATAGGAGAAATTAGGCTGTGTAAAGATCCAGTGAGGCTTTTAGGTTCCCTGTTCTTAGGAGCTACCGAAGGTCATTGAGTAGGAACAATATAATAGTAGAGGCTATGTTAGGACGATGGACTTGGTAGTGACATGCAGTCTGGGAAAGAACCCCAAGTGAACTAGGGCAATTGTGAGGACAGGTATGGGTTGGTGGAAAAATGCTGAATATGGGACATGGAGGCAGACATTATGGATATTACTAGTTTGGATATCTGGCAAAATGGCAGATCATTGTAGGAACCAGGAAAGTTGGAGAGGAGATAGGATTCTGGCATTTTGTATATGCTGAGTCTGAGGCAAAGGTGAGACACTTCATCAACAATGTGCAGTTAGTAACTGGAAATAGATAATTGGACCCAAGATCAAAGATAGTGAGAGTTACAGTGTTCTTTTGCATGGAGCTTTTAGTTGAAAACATGAAAATGGTTAGATGCTAAGGAGAATAGAGAGAAAATGATCAGGACAACTGAGCTTTGTTTTTAGAAAAATGTACAGATGTTTTTGAAAGTGTATTCTCAGAACCCTCTATAATAAGGAATCCATGTTCAAGCTGTTGGAAGACACTATAATTTAGTAGCCTCTTAGAGATGAAATTATAATTAGTAAATATCTGGTTTTGAGAACTCCCAGTAAAGAAGCCTCTAATTTATTTAACCCAGTGATCCCCAAATATATTCAGATTATTTTTAATACTTCAGCAATTTGCCAGTCTTTATATTCCTAATTTTCTTTGCTTTAGTTCACTGTGCCTTATGTGAAGTACCTCTCTTAGGACAAGACCTTTATGCTAATTCTAAACCTGACTCAGGATACAAGCATGTTGCATGACATTTATGACTTCAGAGAATAAATCTGGAATGCTAGGGTTGACTATTAAAAGAAGAATTTATCCCTATACCTTTGAAGAGAGGACCTAGGCCTTAGGCTCAGCTCAAACCAAGGGCTCAACAGATGTCATGTGACCTACTCCCTCTCCTCTTGGGTCTGCTTTTTCCTGGCTTCACTGTTACAAAGCCTTTCTCCATCTGGTGGCAAAGATAGCCCTGGTAGCACTAGGTATACATGGTTCTCCTAGCTGGCAATCTCAGCAAAATGGGCATGTCTCTATAAGTAATTTCAACAAAGTCTTTAGTGGTACTCCAGTAGGCCTGTGAGGTCACGTGCCCATCCTGAACCAATCAGTGACCAAAGGGAGGGGATGCTCTTAACTGGTCAGACCTAGGTCAATGTCTTCACTCCTAGAGTTTGGGAAGAGAAAGGGCTGTATCAGTCCCATCTGAACTACATTAAGAATTATGAATAGGGGAAATACCCCTAAAGAAATACTGAATACTGAATAAGCAAAAAGCATAACCATGTGTTTTGGGGGTTGTTATTTTTGGTAGTTTTGACAGCTAAAACCACCCCTTGCAAGTGACAGCTGATAACCTTTCTAGGCTAGGGCTTCCTGGAGGCCAGAACTATTGTCAGATTCATTTTGTTCTGCACTCAGCACAACATTCATGACACATGACTCTTACCAAAAGCAATATGAAGGTAATTAGGCCAATGATGACCTATAGCATTGATTAATTTTATCTTCCATTTAATTCCTAGAGCAAATACTTCAGAAACACGTACTTGGTTTTCTAAATACATGTAAGGCAGACATAAATTGTATAAATTACATAACTTGTAACTCTTGTTACAATTGTCTTATGAGACTTTTCAGGTGCAAGGGTTCTGAATGAAATTGTCAACTCCTTCTTGGCAGTACTGTGATGGCATTGCAGTGGGTTTTTCCCCTAACGGAAAGAACTTACTAATATTGGTCATTTTAATTATTTTTTTCTTTTAGATATTTCTGTTTTAAGAAGCAAACGCAACACTATTAAAGGCCCTACATTTCACATTGCTGGTATGGGTTGAATAACCCTTTCTATAAAGAGCAATGACATATATAGAGCCCTAATAGGAAAGTCTAAATCTTAAAGGGTTTGTGCTAGCCAAAGGGGAAAATGCTGCATTTGACTGTGAGTCATCATTACCTCAACCCACTCTACCATCATACTTACATACATAAGTCATTGCCCAGAAGGGGAAAATCCTTACATAATATCAGAAACAAATTCATGTGTTCTAAATCTGGTTGGAGTTAACCCATAGAACTCCCAACAAATATATAAGGACTATTTCACAGCAATAAATAGAAGTTATTATTTTAAAAAGTTATTATTGTTATGATGGCTCTCAATACTGAAATATAATGTTTTTACTATGCTATATTCCAAATTACTTAGATGTTTAAAAATCAGTTTATTATAGGGATAGCTTCTGACTGCTCCCAAGATTAAACAGACTTCAAGATTCTGAATATAATTCTTCTCACTCAGTTTGAGAAATATTTAGATAGGTAGATAGAATAGAAAGAACATTTATATTTATGTAGTATGTTTATAAATATGAGACATATGTGTGTATATACATATAACCTTTCTAAAGTTGTGATAGAATATCTTTTGTGAAACAGGGTTGATTTTTCCACTCTGAGTTTTTCACTGTTTCTTCTAAACTTTGGTGAATTTGAAAGAAGCATATTTGTTCACTAAGGACAACTGGTGATAAAAACAACAGAAAAATGGGGCTTCTGGATGGCTCAGTCAGTTAAGCATCCAACTCTTGGTTTCATCTCAGGTCATGATCTGGTGGTTTGTAAGTTTAAGCCTCACGTAGGCTGGCTGGGATTCTCTCTCGCTGTCCCTCCCCCACTCACACTCTTGTGCATTCTTTCTCTCTCTCTCTCTCTCTCTCTCTCTTAAAAATAAATGAATATATAAATAGATACTTTTTAAAAAGCAACAGAAAAGAAAAGCATTCCCCATCAGAGCCTTAAATCCATGTCTATTTGTAAGTTCTGTCTTCAAGTACAGACAGATAATTTAATTTTTTATTTTTCCTCACCAAATCTAATTACATCTTTTAAAACTTTCTATCTTTCTCTCCATATATATTTTTTTCATGAACCACTTGAAAGTAAGTCAGAGACATGATACCCATTAGCTCTAAATGCTTCAGTGAATTATTTCCTCAAAGCAAAAGCACTCTCCCAATGTAACCACAATACAGACCTCAAAATCAGGAAGTTAACGATGATACATCATTAATGTCTAATCCACAGGATTTATTCAAATTTCACATGTCTCAATAGCATCCTTTTGAGCACAAAGAAGCAATCCAGGATCATGTTCTCTTTCAATCCAAAGCAGTTTCTCATCTTTTCTTGGCTTTCATGACCTTGACATTCTTGAAGAGCATAGGCTAGTTATTGTACAAAACCACCTCTCAACTTTGATTTAACCAGTGTCTTCTCCTTAGATCCAGTTTACACAGGTATAGCAAGAATATCACAAAAATGATGCTGTGTTTTTCTCAACTTCATTACTTAACTTCAAACATCTGGTTAAGGTGTTGTCTCTGCCGTGTTTCTCCACTGTGAAGTTAATATTTTTTCCTTTTAGAGTTAATATATGTCTTTTGTGGACTTACATTTTGAGACTATGTCAATATCTTATTTCTCATCAAACTTTGTCTCATTAATTTCACCATCTATCAGTGATTCTTGTTTGAATCAACTATTACTACTGTGGTTGCCAAACTGATTCTTCCCCCAATTGTATCATTTCTTCTGCACTAACAGTTGCCATTCTAAGCTAAGAAAGGACCCTCCCTTCTTACCCATCTTTTTTATTAGTATTACCTCGTGGATTTCTACTTTATTTGACAGGTAATAGTCTGCTGCCATTCTTACTTATTTTGATGTTCAGATTGTTCTGATTTAGCCAGTGGGAACCCCTTCAAGCCAGTTCCTTTGTCCCTTTGACATGCCTCAGTCATGTTTTTAGTAGTTCTTTAATTTGTGGCGTGAAAAGTAGATCCAGTGTCTTTTGTCTCTATTTTCTGACATACTGTTTCTTTGGACAGTTGCTTTGGGTATTGCCTGTTGACTCAGATCAGCCTATTGATAGAAAACAAGCATTCTAACTTACTTCCATTTAACCAACTCACCAAATTAACCTGCCCTCTTGAGTGGATGTCCAGAGCACCCTGAATGTTTGTAGCTCATCAGCCTCTCTCTAATATGCCCTCCTGCTTCTGTTCCCACTAGTTGAGTTGGGCTTAGATTTGATAGGAAACATTTTAGCAGATCATTCAGGCTGAATGACCGATGCATACCAGTGTACTCAGAGAGTCCAGAATGTTTTGTTACTCAGAATCATGTATATTGGAGAAAAATCTACAAAGATGTAAGATCATATAGCCACCATATATGTTGAATATTTTTCTTCATGTTATAACAGTTGTGTTGTGAACAAGGCCTAAGAAATCATACATAATAATCCTTCAGTCTCATTAAAAATTTGGTCAGAGAGAGATAAATAATTTCCTCTGGCCATTGACCAGGGCCTAAAATAATATTATTATAGGGACTCTCTTTATTATTGTTATTTGATGCCTATCCATCCATCTTGCAATACTTTATCATTAACTTTAAGTTGCTTCAGATTTTTCTGGTTCATTTGGCTGGAATTATTATTTCTACTGACCACATGAGGGTGTCTGTGAGCTTAGAATAGGAATGAATATTTCAGACAATTTCAACAACTAATAGAACTTCCACAACTAGTAACTGTTGCCATTTCACTGTGTTTGGAAGTTATAATTAAAAAATAGGGTAGCCAGAAGACTTGAGTCAATTTTCCCGCCATTAGAAGACCTTTTGACTATTAAAGGCTTTTATAAGAAGAATTCAGACCTTTTAGTGAAGTTGTGCTTCCAAAATTTTCTCAGTTCAAGAATTAAGAGATCCAGATCCTCTACCTGGTTCCACCACTAATGTGTGGCTTTAGGTGGTCACACCATCTCTGGACCTTAATTTCTTGTTCTGTAAAATGAGATAGATTGTAAACTGATCCTTTAGGCCCTCCCCCAACAGGCAACAATGAAGATAGAATCTAAAACTAAGATATACATCAGGGCGCCTGGGTGGCTCAATTGGTTAGGTGTCTGATTCTTGGTTTCGGCTCAGGTCATGATCTCATGCTTTGTGAATTTGAGCCCTGCCTGCATCGGGCTCTGTGCTGACAGTGTGGAGCTTGGTTGGAATTCTCTTTCTCTGTCCCTCCCCTGCTCACTAGCTCGTGCTCTCTCGCTCGCTCGCTCTCTCTCATTCTCTCTCTCTCTCTCTCTCTCTACCTCTCCCTCTCCTTCTCCCTCTCAAAAATAAATAAACTTTAAAAAATTTTAGAACTTCTCCATACTAGTGATTTTTTTTATATTGACTGCTTAAGATATGCTAGGTGCTATCAATACATTCAGAGAATCATTATAACTACCATTTTATTTTTCTATTCTGCGGTTAGGTTGAGTACTTTGCTCATGACCACTCTCCTAAACAATGAACAAAGCTGAGATTTCAGCCTAGATCTCCCCAACTCAGACGCCCATATTTTTATTCCTCTTCACCACATGGCTTTCCTAGATCCAAAAGACTAGTTTCAATAGAGATTGTACCCTTAGAGGCGAAAATCAGTCCTTATCTGCCCCAGAGACCAAATGCTTACAGGTGCTGGATGGGGAACACAGACCCAGAGGGCCTGAGATAAGCAGGAAACCATGCCCTTTAGAACTAAGAGGGCAGTCTCTACTTAGCTGTGGCCAAGTGAATTCTCACATGCTCAGGCTCAACTTGGACAATTTCAAGAGAAGGTTGAAATCAAGATTTTTAAATGAAATCTCATTAATTTGAAAATTTGGCCAGAAATTTTTTGTGGATAGAGTGATGACAGAATACTCCGGGACCCACAGGTCTCCTTCTTCTCACCTGGGTGGATGGCATGTCAACAAATGAAGCCCCATTCCCTTCCAAGCTTTTTCAAATAACTTACTATGTTGGTAAATTCTCTTAGCTGCTCTACAAAGTTTTAAGTTCTCCTAACGGAATTAAGCACTTCAAATAGGGATTGGCAAATTACACCACCTGTTTTGTATAGCCCATAAGCTAAGAATGGTTTTTAGAATTTTAATAGTTAAAAAAAATGAACAATACCTAAGGACATATAAAAATTATATGAAATTAAAATTTCAGTGTCCTTAAATAAAGTTTTATTGGAACATAGCTACATTCATTCATTTATGAATTGTCTATGGCTGCCTTTGCACTACAAAAGCAGAATTGAGTAGTTGCAACATAGATCATAGCCTGTAAAGCCTAAAATATTTACCATCTGGCTTTTTGCAGAAAACGTTTACCAATCCCTAGGTTTAGAATAAAAAGCCAAAAGGATGGGCAATCTACTTCTGCTTTCTGCCATGTTATATAGCTACCCTGAGATTAAAAAAAAAAAAAATGGAATCTACCTAAATCAGATGGGGAAAAAAAGGGAAAAAAATAAATATCTCAAAACATTATCCAGGCATAAGGAGATAAAATTATGTTTCTTTTTCCAAAGTTATGTACATATCCTCTAAGAAAAGCCATAGTATATCAAATGTACTTTTTTTTTAAGTTTATATGCTGTTTAAGTTATAATGAGGAATAATAGAGCTCTTAATTTTAAGGGGAGGAATCTAACTGGTCCCAGAGTGGTTTTGTCTAATGCATCTTATGAGTGACAAAGCAAAATTCTCTACTCATGACAAGAATGAGAAGGATGAAGCTAGAACACTCTCCACACAGCTCTTTCAATGCATTTTCATGTCCTGTGCCTTCCCTCACATTGTCCTCTCTGGCTAGGATGCTCACCACCCACTTCCATGTCTCACCCTTAAAGGCTATGCACAGATGGCTCCAGCCTATCCACCCCCAGCTGAACTCATCCTTCCTTCCTTGGTATCGCTGTGCCCTGGCCATTGTGATCTCTAACTGCCATGTGTCAGAGGGCAGGCTCCCCGAGAGCAGAATTTGTGTCCCATTGAAGCATCTGCCTGGGAGCCTGACACAGGGCCAGAGCTCAATAAATTCTTAATGAATCAGTGAATCAATAAATTAATGTATAATGAATGGAGTCATTTAAAGCTTTTATAAAGTCGCTCAGATGGGTGATAAAAGCTGCAGACTCTGTTGGTGTTTCTTAGAAGGCTACATCTTTTGTTTCTGTAAATGAGCTCGCTGTTCACTAGCTGTTGCCTAGGTTGGCAGAGAACCAAATACTAGTAAATCTCCCACCCTTCTTTTTTTCCTACACTTGTTAGTTTGTGGCTGCATCATGAGCACCTGTGAACCAGGTGGCCAAAACCAAGTTTGATTCGCAGTTGTGTCCAGTGACCTTAGGCAAGTCATTCAACTTCTCTGAAACTACATTTTTGTATCTGTGAAATGCAGCTACTCAGAGCAGCTACCTCACAGAATTGTTGTAAAAACCAAATGAGATAACATATGTTCAAGCACTCTGTCTGCAAACTGTAGTCTTTGAATGTGAGATGTATTATTTATGATAATTAATCTGTGCGATAAGTGAAGGAATGAGTATAGAGCTTGGGGAACTGATTTTAGAATTCATGAAGAACTATTGAATTAAATTTGAAATTTTTAGGAATCCTGTTGAGCATATGGAGTAATCCTTTTATTGAGAGTGGGGTTAATATATTTGATCATAAGTTAATTGGATTGGGATGAATAGTCCAAGGAATTAGATTTTTTCCTGTCCATAGGTGGGCACCTGAGCCAAAGTCAGATGCTCAACCAACTGAGCCACCCAGGCGCCCACCTTTGGTAATTTTAATATGGATGGAAAAACAATAACCTGGTAATTAAATAATACCAAAAAAAACAATACTCAAAATACTAAGAACAAAAAACCTGCTGTACTTAAAATTATTCACAAAAAAAGACAAAGTAAAAGTATCCCACAGGAAATACAGATAATATGATGTTTTGCCTGACTTTAACTCATAGGCTGTTCATCTAAAACAACAAAAGTGCCTCTGTATTCACTAGCATCATATCATAGTATTCTCGAGTAACTAAAGAGTTGCATCCCAATACCTAATCCTTGCCTAAAAATGGAAATGTGCTTGAAGTCCAGAGTCTTCCTACTTTAATCAATTCTACGTAAACTCCTGAATTAAATCTTCATAAATAGAAGCTCTGTATTGTCACTGTAGGTCGGAAACCTTTAGAAATTGCACCACTGTCAAGCTGAGCTACAACCCACTCTTGCCGGCGTGCAGGGCCTCCACAGCATGCTCCAGCCTAGAAGCACCCAGTTTCCACCACACACTAAACTCTAGTGGCTCTTTCCCAATACAGCCCATGCTTGCCCCCTTCTGTGCTTAGGCTTGTGCGACTTTCCATCTGCAGCACGCCCCCTTCTGCCATTCTTTCTTTCCTCTTTCTATGGGTCATAGCCATCCAATCTCCCAGGCCCATCCCAAATGCTACCTCCCCTCACCCACCCAACCCACTAGATCTGTACCTTTCATAGGGTATTTATCACCACCTGCCTTGAATTGCTTGTGAAACTGCATTCCTCTTCTTTGTAAGGTTTTAAAGTATTTGAAGCCAGAGATTGTGTTTTCCTCATATTTATTTTTTCTAGATCTTGGTATGTATTATATTTAACAAATTATCAATAATTTTTAAAATAAACCACTTAATCTCAAGCGATGGTTGGTATTAGTGGTTTAAGCTGAGGTGTTTCTTTCTAATAACAACTTTATTGAGATATAACTTACCCCTTAAAGTACACTGATTCAGTGGTTTTTAGTATATTCTTAGAATTATGCTGCCATCAGCACTAATTTCAGAACATTTTCATCACTCCAAAAAGAAGCTCTACCTATGAAGTAGTTGTTGCCCATTCCCCCTTCCCCCCAGCCCTAGGCAACCGTTAATCTACTTTCTATCTCTGCTGAGAGTTAGACTCTTGATTTTAACTCAGATCATGATCTCAGTCATGGGATGAAGCCCTGCATTGGCCTCGATGCTAAGCATGGGGCCTGCTTGATTCTCTCTTTCTCCCTCTCCCTTTGCCCTTCTCCCAACTCATGCTAGCTCTCTGTCTCTAAAATTAAAAAAATAATAATAATAAATCATACAATATATGGTCCTTTTTGACTGGCATCTTTCATTTACCATATTTTTAGGGTTCATCCATGTTGTAACATGTATCTGTACTTAATTTCCTTTATTGCTGAATAGCTTCCATTTTGTTTATATACCATATTTTATTTATCCATTCATGGGCATGTGGGTTGTTTCCACTTTTTAGCTATTATAAATGATGCTGCTATAAACATCCATACAAATTTTTGTATAGATAGATATTTTCAGTTCTCTTGAGTATGTATCTAGGAGTGGAATGGCCAGGTCATATGGCAACTGTATATTTAACCTTTTGAAGAACTGCCAGATGGTTTTCCAAAGTAGCAACACCATTTTATATTCCCACCAGCAATGTATGAGGCCTCCAATTTATCCACACCTTTGTCAACACTTGTCTGCCTTTATTATAGTCATCCTTGTACACCCGAAATGGACCTCTTTGTGGTTTTGATTTGCATTTTCCTAATAGCTAAAGATGTTGAGTATCTTCTCATGTGCTTACTGGCCATTTGCATATCTTCTTTGGAGAAATTACTATTCAAATTCTTTCCCCAGTTTTAATTGGGCAGGCTATTTGTTATTCAATTATAAGAATTCTTTATACATCAGATACTAGAGCATTATCATATATATGATTTGCAGTTATTTCCCCCATTTTGTAGTTTGTCTCTTCACTTTCTTGCTAGTATCCTTTGAAGCTTAAAGGTTTTTAATTTTGATGAAGTCTAATTTATCTATGTTTTCCTTTGGTTGCTTGTGCTTTGGGTAGCATATCTAAGAAACTATTGCCTAATCCAACATCCTAAAGACATAACTTGGGTCTTCTTCTAAGAATTTTATATAGTTTTAGTTTTTATACTTAGGTCCTTGATCCAGTTTAGTTAATTTTTGTATATGGTATGAAGTAGGGATACAATTTCTCTTTTACATGTAGATGTGCAGCTTTCCCAGTACTACTTGTTGAAAAGACAGTTCTTTCTTAAGTTGTCTTGGCATCCTGTCAAAATTAGTTGAGTATAAATGCATAGGTTTGTTTCTTGACTACCAATTTCATTCCAATGATCTATATGATGATCCTTCTACTACCAACCACGTAGTTTTGATTACTATAGCTTTGTACTAAGTTATAAAATTGAAAAGTATGAGTCCTCCAACTTTCTTCTTTTTCAAGATTATTTTTGCTGTCCCAGATCCTTTACATTTCTATATGAATTTTAGAACCAGCTTGTCATTTCTGGAGGGGGCGGGCAAAATACCAGCAGGGATTTGGGCAAGGATTGAATTGAACTTATTTCTTACCATTCTGGAGGCTGGCAAGTCCAAGATCAAGGCACCATCCTGGTGAAGAACCTCTTCATGGTTTATAGCCAGCATTTTCTCATTATGTTCTCTTATGGTGGAAGGGGATTAGCAAATTCTCTGGGCCTCCTTTATAAAGGTGCTAATTCCATTTATAAAGGCTTTATTCTCATGACCTAAGCACCTCATAGAGACCTGATCTCCTAATGCCATTGTATGAGGCATTAGGATATCAACGTAAGAATTTGGAAGAACAGAAATAGTCAGATCATAGCACAATCTAAACATTAAGCCTTCTGACCCATCAAAATGAAGATACTTCTATTTATTTAGTTTTTCTTTAATTTTTTTCAAGAATGTTTTATAGTTTTCAGAGTATGAGTTTTACAGTATTTTTTGATGCTATCACAATTGGAATTGTTTTCTTAATTTTATTTGCAGACCGTTCATTGTTAGCATACAAATGTACAATTGAGGGGCGCCTGGGTGGCTCAGTCGGTTAAGCCTCCGACTTCGGCTCAGGTCAGATCTCACGTTCGTGGGTTCGAGCCCTGCGTCAGGCTCTGTGCTAACAGCTAGTTCAGAGCCTGGAGCCTGCTTCCAGTTCTGTGTCTCCTTCTCTCTCTGCCCCTCCCCCTGTCATGCTCTGTCTCTCTCTGTATTAAAAATAAATAAAATATTTTTAAAAATATTAAAAAAAAAACAAATGTACAATTGACTTTTATTATTGTTCTTGAATCCTGAAACTTTGCTGAACTTGCCTATTAATTCTAATGTATTTTGTGGGTTTCTTAGAATTTTCTAGAAATACATGATCATGTTATTTGCAAATAGAGGTGTTTTATTTCTTCCTTTCCAATCTGGATGTTTATTTCCATTTCTTACCTAATTTCTCTGGCTAGATTCTCTAGCACAACATTAAATACATGTGTCATAGACATCCTTGTCTTGTACCTCATCAAGAATGAAAACACTCAGTGTTTCACCATTAAGTATGATGTTAGCTGTGGGTTTTTATAGATGCCCTTTATCAGGTTGAATATGTTCCCTTCCATTCCTAATTTGTTGAGTGTTCTTATGGAGTGTTGAATTTTGCCAAATGCTTTTTATTGCATCTACTAAGATTATATGATGTCATGTATTACATTAATCAGATTTCATGTAAAATCCACCTTGCATTCCTGGGATAAAGCCCACTTGATCACAGTGTGTAATCCTTTTATAATATATTGCTGGATTCAGGTTTGCTATTATCTTGTTGAGGAGTTTTACATCTATATTCATAAAAGGTATTGGTTTGTAATGTTCTTATGATGTCTTTTTTTGGTTTTGGTACCAGAGTAATACTGGCCTCATAGAATCCATTGAAAAATGTTCCTTCCTCTTTAAGGAGTTTGTGAAGAATTGTTATTAATTATTTAAATGCTTGTTAGAATTTAATGGTGAATAGTTGGAGCCTGAACTTTGCTTTGTGGAGAGTTTTTAAGTCACTAATTCAATCTCCATACTTGTTATATACAACCTCAGATCTTGAAAGTAATAGATATTAGGCTAAGGCTTAGGAATGCCTTACCTATTGCTTACACTTTCTCTCTTCAGGATTCCAAACCAAGGAATCTATAAATTAAAAAAAAAAAAAAAAAAAAAAAAAAAAAAACACTAGCCAAATGGGACACAAAATACCAATGTATATGTACTAGTTTATTAATAAATGGACCAATATCCAACTACCCTCAATGCAGGAATAGTTAAAACCAATGAAAGCAAAACTTGAGTCTGGAGGCTAAAGCAAGTTATTGCTTCCTCCCCTAAACTCTAAGCTAGATCTGCAGAAGCACCAACCTGACCTCCCCTCTCAGATGCAAGCACAGAAGAGGCAGAATAGAAAGAAAAATCTTGGCTGGATCCCCATAATGGAAATAAGTCCTCTACTGGTCAGCTCACTTCACCAAAGTAGGAGCTACCAGGGAGCCTGTTACATGTTTAATGCACAATGACTCTGCACACTCAAAAAGTGTAGCCCAGTAGATGTCCTGGTCTTTGCCAAATCAGATTGGCAGTTCTTCTCAGGGAGACATGGCAGACAAAAGCTGAAGGAAGCTTTGCTCTTACAAGGAGCAGAGCTGTAGCTTATGTCTAGTTTATTATTCCTGTAGAGAACTAATAGTTTCTTTTCTCTAACAAATGACTCACACCTGTTCATTACTGTGAAAATCATGGAAGGGGGCAATCTGGCATAACTCCTAAAAGGACCGACTCTGGAATTGGATAGACTTTGAATTCTGGCTCTACTCCATATAAGCTATGACTATGAGTAACTCTATTTCTTCAAATCTCAGTTTCTTCACATTAAATGAGAATGATAATACTTGAAAGAGGAGCTACAAAGATAAATGAGATAATCCATACACAGAGTATATTTCATCAAGTGACAAATATTAATGCTTAGTAAATGTTTAGTATTGTTATTAACTCTAGGAACCTCAGGGACCACGAGGCACTCCTGATGAGTAAACTGAGCCCCAGAAAGATTAAGTAACTTACCGGAAATTATACATTTACTTCATGGCAGAAGCTGAAAAGGAAATTCTGTATTCTTAGGAATCTTTTTTCCTTAAGAAAACGGAACTGAGGAGTTTGTCCGAGGGTTGTGCGTTATCGTTAAGAAAAGGGAACTGAGGAAGAGGGAATCGGAGGGATCGTGCTTTCTTACTGTTTTTAGAACATGAACTTTATGACTCCTCTGCGTAACTCAGTCCATTCCAGGAACCTGAAGTCACATGCTCCTCCCCCAGGAGAAGCACTGGACCTACTCTGGCCAGGGGTGGCTTCCAGGAGACATCATCACCCTCTCTAGACATTATACCCTCTTTCTTCCACGGGAAATAAGTCACTCAGGAGCTCCTCAGTGTCCCCTACTCTCCCAGGGACTCCAAGGAAGCACCAAGCCACTGTCTCAAGGATTTGACTAAATGACACATTCCTTCCATGATCCTCCACACACCCTTGGAAGTAGAAGTACAGAGGGAATGTCCCCCAGAGGTTGGTCTCTAAGGCACAGGAACCCTGCCACTGCCCCCATTCTCTCACCCCACACCAGAGAATCCTGGAGAACATCTTACTGTAAGTTTATACTCGTTACTTGAAAATAGAAAACCCAAAATAAAATCTCAACATCCTCTGACCCTGAGTTTTACTTCCTTACAGATCATTTACTAGAACTTGTACAATCGTCATGTAATGGTGGGAGAGACAATCCCAACAGTTGGCTGCAGTAGGATTTGGGCTGATAATAGTAATAACCATTTAATTTAAATGATTTAAAAAATAAAATCTGAAGATGAGTAAGGAAAGATCTCTGACCTATCTATAATAATTATATAATTTGGTTATAGCATATAGCTCTATTAAATTTATAAATGTAATTACCAGGATCAATTTTAAATTTATTTATTAGAACCAGGAGGTTCCTACATTAAAAGTTTAATGCAGGAAAGGCTGAATATTTATTTTAGCTAACTGATATCTCATGATTCCTGTCAGTTTAAAATATTAATAAGTCCTCTTCTATGATCATAACAAAATCTACTTTATAGTGCCCTGTAAGTTTTAAACTCTTATGCTAAATGGAAAACATCAGACTATAATTTTAAATTTTCTCCCAAAGCATTTCCCTATTCCTGAAGACTCTAAGCATAAACAATGTTATTTGTAATTTATAACATTACTTGCCGTTAGCAGTACTCTGGATCTATATGTTATTATTGCTATTATGAAGGTAATTGTATCAGTCCTGAGACAATAGAACATTTTTGTAGGTCTGTATGCAAAGTGTCTGAAGAAAAGATTATTTTACTTGCCTGCCAAATGTAGCTTCCAGCAAGAACTATTGTGCAGGACCTTTTATAGACATAGATGAAATTCCTTTTGCCATTTGAACAGTGTTTACATTCAGGAAAGTTCACAGTTGAGTCTTTGACATACTGTGAAAGGATCTTTTGTTCTCTAGAAAAACATACTTCCTCATCCTTTGAGTCACCTTGTTTTTATTCCCTTGTTTGCTTTTCAGGGGGAAATAATGCCCACCTCCCAAGTAATGTCAAGGGAAGAGCTGCTTCAGAAATCAAGGTTGTTCTCTGTGAGAAAAGAGGGCTTGGTTGTTGGCAGAAAAAAAATCAGAAATATTTTTAAAACCCAAAAGAGATAAATAATGTAATCTCAAGCTTCAGATAAGTTATTTGGATAGGACTTTTTCCAAGGCTAAAAAAAGGGGGTCTTTTTTTATCATCATAATTAACAGTGATCAGCCTCAGGAAATAGGAGATGCTGTACTTGGGGCTACAGACACAGTCCAAAAGCACTTTTCTATTGTGTTGGCCAAGAGTCCCTCTGCTAACTGTGTTGATGTCCTAAGATATGTGTAGGTCCATGTTTTCTCCTCATAGGTAGAACCCAGGACTAGTTTTATGATCAGTTCAGGCTAAGACCACTCCAATCTGAATTCTCTATATTATTTATTCAACAACAAATACTGTGACTGATCCCACATGTGTGTCAACTGGCTTTGAAAAAGACAAAGCATTGCTCTTTTACTCAACACCATATACACCCAGTGCTAACACAGCTAACGGGACACCCACTTTGTCAAATGAAGGAATGAAAAAAATACATACTTTCAGGATGACAATTTTAAATTACAGTCTTTTATATGTACATGTGTTTGTTTTTCAGATCTTATTGGTCTAGAGGTATACTCTGTGTCTACATGTTAGTACGTTTATAAAACCTTACCTCATTTGCATAAGTAGGAGATTACTTGTGATTTAGGGATTAGCTATTCAAATCCTTTTTCAGTCACCCTAAACCCAAGTCATCTCAAAATGTATCCTAAAAGCTTCTAATCCTCATTTTTGTCTTATATATTGCCGCAAGCAGGGCATCAAAGTCAATGATATTCGTGCTCTGGCACATTTCCACTGGGGGCATTTTTGTCAGTAAATGCCAAAAAGTGCTTTACTAGCATTGTCAGAGAAGCTGGGGTGTTGGGCGTGGGGCACAGGAAGAGGCTGAAGCATGCCCACCACTGTCAAGCACTTCATATAATTTCCTCCACTTACTCTTTGTAGCTCTCCATATGATAGGTGATGATATCCCCATTTTACAGATGAAAAACCAAGCTCATTATGTAATGCCCTGTGGCCAGTAACCAACACTATCAGATTTGTGCCACCAGAGCAGGTATTGAGTTTGTAAGTTATGTTCAAGTTGTCTGGTATAAACCAGGTTCAGATCATATATAAATAGTATATTTTGCTAGCCCTCTGAAAACTCTATAGATCTGGTGTCCTCTTTGCTGATACTCATTGTTTTCTATGAATCTGAAGTATACGAAAAAGAAAAAAGCAATCGCTTTTCAGAGATATTCTTTGCCTTCTTAAATATTATTATTTTTTTAATGTTTGTTTATTTTTGAGATAGAGAGACAGAGCACGAGCAGGGGAGGGGCACAGAGAGAGGGAGATACAGAATCTGAAGCTGGCTCCAGGCTCCATGCTGTCAGCACAGAGCCTGATGCAGGTCTTGGACTCAGGAGCTATGAGATCATGACCTGAGCCAAAGTCGGACACTTAACCGACTGAGCCACCCAGGTGCCCCATTCCTTGCTTTCTTAAACTGTGATTTGCTTTAGAAAACATTGAATTCTGTGACTTTCAAGAACACATTTGTTATTTAAAGCTAGTGTGATATAGTAAAAAGAATCTAATAAACCTGGTTTGGGGAATAAGACGGATGGGGATCTGAATCCTAGCTCCACCATTTGAAAGCTGTGTGACAATAAGCCTTAGATTGCTGGCCTGCAAAGTCGAAATAACAATGCCTAATATGGATAAATGTATTAGAAATAATATGTGTAAAGCACCTAGAGTGTGAACAGCATGAGGGCACGGATCATGGATGTAACATCCACATTATCTTCCAAACGCATGGACGAGCACATGAGGCACTCACCACCAGTATTCCCTGAGTGAAGGAGCCGGGAATGCGTGAAGTCTCTTCAGCAGCCAGATTAGGTTGTCTCTGTTGTTCAACTCCACACATATAAATCAGGACAATTTCTATATGAAGTTTTAGCAAGAGGAAAAATAGTACACATTTTCATCTTTGCATTGTTGGAAATGCCTTTCTTCCAAATGCACTCAGAAAAATATGAAGTCAATGCAAAATTCACATACAGCATCATCTGATTTTAAAAGAAAACTGTTTAATCTAACAAGTGAACAAGTAAGGCACATTAAAGTGCAAATCCTCCCTGGGAATTTGTAGACAAAGAACTGCCTTTTCCTTGGGACTCTAGCCCATCTTATTCTCATTTTCTAAGGTGTCCATTTCTCTCAAGTCTTGCTTGGAGCAGCTTCATGGCTGGAAATGTGAGTCCCTTTACATCATGTCTTTTGCAGCTGAGATCAAACATGTTTTGGGAGCTCAGAAGGAATCAAGTTTTCATTCCAGCTGCCAGAGCCATAAAAGAGGCCTGTGCATTCTGGGCAGAGCACTGCACTGGGCAGCATCCGTTTGGTATTTGTAATACTTGAGCAGCATTGAACCTCCTGTGCAAGATCATGAATGAACAGCAGGTTGTGAGTGTTAGTATAAGAATTAGACAGAGTGTTGAGCTCTAATTCAACTTAAATTTCAGAAAATATCTTTGATTAAAACCCTGAGTTACTTTTTCCGCAATGCTGATATTAACATGATATATATCAGGCAGATCTCTACTGAAAAATAAATGTTTTATACTGAGCAATACCTTTTTCACTCTCAGAAAATAAAGCAAGGGTAATAATAGCTAACCTATATAGTACTTACTATGGCCAGACTCTATTCTAAATGATTATGTATTACTAATTCTTGTTAACCCCCATATGAGGTGACCCTATGAGGTAGATACCTTGCTCATCCTCATTTTATAGATGAGGTGCCTTACCCAGCTGATAAGTGTTAACAGAGCCAAGGTTTGAATTCAAGCAATCTGGTTCCAGTGTCTGTGCTCTTAACCACTATATCAGAAGACATTTTTGAGTAGCAGTAATAGAGACTCTATTAAGATTGGTCTCTAGGGGCTCCTGGGTGGCTCAGTCAGTTAAGCATCTGACTCTTGGTTTCAGCTCAGGTCATGATCTCACAGTTCATGGGATCAAGCCGTGCATTGGGCTCTGTGTTGACAGCATGGGACCCGCTTGGAATTCTCTCCTCTCTCTTTCCGCCCCTCTTGTCTGTCTGTCTGTCTGTCTGTCTCTCTCTCTCTCTCTCTCTCAAAATAAATAAATAAGTAAACATTTAAAATTTTTTAAAAAGACTGGTCTCTATTTGACCATCCCAGCAAAGTGCATATGGGCAAGGCAGACCACCTCCCTACACTCTTTTTCTTCACGTGCAACACGCCTAGGTTTCACACATAGATTAGAGGCTGAAATGAGGAGAGCCTACCAAAGAGCCCTCCGAGGGTTCTCCCAAGGCAGAGGGTGTTCACCTCACTTTCCTGAGAAAAGACGCTTTTGTACAAGTGGCACAATAAAAAACATCTGAGTTAGGCAGCTACCATACTGAAGTTCTTGTCTTCAAATTTTGATGACATGTATCTTTATGAATTTTCTAGCAAAGCGATCAAGTTTTACCTATAATAAGAAGCAAGAGAAGGAGATAATAGATTCACTCCTTCACACATGCTTGTTCGTTAAGAGCTGCCCTTGCCAAAACTCAGGTCAGATGTTTCTTTGTGGGATTGACAGCCCTGCTGGAGCCTCTCTCAGCTCACCCGGGCTGCTGTATACACGTGGACAGAGGTTTTCCCACAGGGAGGATGGATTGCAAAAGAGCCGTCTCTGGACAAACCAGTTAGGGAAAACCAGAGCCTCCTTCTCCAGGCTGTCCTCCCATACCTGGAGCTGAGGACACAACCATGGCATGAACCTCAGCCCCACTCACACTGCCTCAGCCGAGACAGCAGCAGCACAGGGAGGGACCAGCCAACTACCTGGGCCCCAGCACCCTTTAAACCCTGTGCCATCTTGTCTCATGCAAGAGGAATAGATGCAAACAGCATTAGCTCCCTGAGCCCTGTTCACAGTGGCAAGAACCAGGGTGGAAGTGGCCCTTGGCAGGAAACCCAGCCTCAGTCTATGAGAAGAAGGTGCAGGGTTCATCCATCCTTCATTCACTTAACAACTGTTTGTGTAGAATCTACTGAGCTCCAGGAAATGCGCCAGATGTCCACTCTTCATAGATGACAAGTCCTGAATGTCTAGCCTTACAGTCAAGGACACAAGCAAAGTAGAGAGTCAGGAGTGTAATGCCTGACAATGGCTGGGAATCCAGGTATGAAAAGTTCAGGATCAGGCAAAGAGATCCCTGAAACTCCAGAGAAAGGACAAGGCAGAGAACCAAAGCAGAGATTCATGCAGTGGGAAATGGAACTGGAGCGTGGTTACAAGAAGAGGGATTCAAGGTCAGAGCTTGTTCCCAGGGGAAAAGTCAGAAGATTGATTAAAACTTCAAGTGCAAAAAGAGTGGAGACCTGCAGCAGAACTGGCCTGAGGCTGAGCAGCATCCAGGACTAAGTGGCCAAAAGCTGTCAGACCACCTTGGTCTAGAGCCTGTAGCATTATCTTAAAAAGCTGAAATTTTTATATTAACTTTTCCTAAAGAGGCACTGTAAGAAACATAACCAGAAAATTTGTCTGTGAATTTTAAAGACAAATTCAAAACTTTAAATTTTTTAATTTCAAAATTCAAAAGCACTCACATTCAAAAAAATTGCTATTAATATGAGCCTGGGATAAACAGATCTGTATAGACAAATATAGACAAACATGTACACATTCTTCTATCAAATGGCAGGACGTGTATAATCCAGTATCACCCCTGGCAATTGCTACCCAGAGACAGAGTTTAATTCAATACCTAAATGGAGTCATAAACTCCTCAGAGGGGCTGGGTTATATGTACAATGCTCAGTTATTACAGGATGATTGTATAATTCCACTTAGGAAACTAAAGTGGTGCTATTAATAATTGCCCTGGGACAGCAGGCATGAATGGGGACTGTCCCCACACAGCAGGACCTATGGTAAATTGGTTACTAGTCATTTTATTTCCATTTGTTCTATTTTATTTAGAATGCAGTTTTGTAGGATTCCTCTGGAATTTTGGATATATAAATCCAGAACATAAGACCATATAAGACATTTGTATACCAAGAAAAGACTTTGCCCACCCCTCCCACTTGCTGCTTTTTTAAATAAAAATCTTCCTTGCATTATAAACCTATAATGCATTCTAGAACACCACACAGTGTGAATACAAATTAGCTTGGCTAGCTCACCACCTAAGATCCTGGAGTTTCCAGAGGAGATATCAGTCCTATGTTCAGAATCTTCCAAGATTGATGAAATTTGCTTTCTCTTAATAGTAAGAGAATGCGGGAGGCTCAGTCGGTTAAGCATCCAGTTTCAGCTCAGGTCATGATCTTGCGGTTCGTGAGTTCGAGCCCTACATCAGTTCTGTGCTGACAGCTCAAAGCCTGGAGCCTGCTTCGGATTCAGTGTTTCCTCTCTCTGCCTCTTCCTTGGCTCATGTTCTGTCCCTCTTTCTTTCAAAAATAAATAAACATTAAAAAAAATTAAGTAGTAAGAGAACATAACAGCCATCTTAAAACTAATAGCACCACAGCAGTACTGGCCCCGCACTAGTAAATAGATGTTATAATAACTCTTTTCAAAAGAGCTGAGCAGAAGAAAAGAAATAATAAAGATAAAGGCAGAAATAAACAATATAGAATCCAAAAGGACAGTCGAGCAGATCAATGAAACCAAGAGTTGGTTCTTTGAAAAAATAAACAAAATCGATAAACCTCTAGCCAGACTCCTCAGAAAA